>NW_028277118.1:0-5000 GCF_059951505.1 Python bivittatus
TAGTAATAATGTTGTTTTCTATGCTAATCCTACTATTACGCCCATCTAAATATTATCCACTAGTGAGTTCTAAATCAAACCAGGTATGATTTGCCATATGATAAGGACATTTTTCTGCTAGATCTATAACCATAATCCCCAAAGTGATTGGGGGATTGCCTATCTTTATTTAATTAATCTGCAACATATCTGTAGGATTTTAAGGATTTGAGAAATATTCAGTGGTGTTTATATAAGGAAAATAAGAAATTGAGCCCAAGGGATTACTATACGCTGATAAATATATTAAAATTTACTGTACATATTTTGGATTGGTATTTCATTCCTAGATTACAATGTATGCATTTTTCCAGTTATGCAAGATATTTTATGCTCTTTTATCCATACCTTTCCAAGAGATGGAAAGTGTGCTACCACACTTGACAGAAAACTATGGAAATAAATTTATTGCATCTTTGAGGATTTGATTTTTAGTATTCCAAAAGAATTTCAAGATTACATGTCTATGGGAAAATAAATTATTTTCTGATTGTAGTTCTTCTTCTACAACTTCCAATTAGATGAAAATTATTTCAAGACTACCTTGGGCTAAAACAATAATAATGTTTGCATTTTAATCTATGCTTTTAAATCTTTCTGAGGGATCTAGATGCAAATGGTCGTGCTAGCAATTAATTTTATTATGTGCAAAATGTTTCTCAACTTTCACGTAGAGCACGTAAAATGTAACCAAATGGGAGAATCGTTTTAGTAGTGCTCATATAAACTCCAAGGTTGCTAGAAGTAAAACTCACCTCTCTGTTGAGCTGGAAAGGAAGGTGTACTTTGTATATACCATTTTGATAGATGCTATTTATCCCTTCCTACAAGCACCACACTAAGGTGTCAGAAACAAAGGTAGATCCTAAAACTGAGTGCATTGTATATAGTTCATAGTGTATTGCTCTGTGAGTTCAATTCCCCATAGAGGATTGGAATCCCACATAGAATAACATCTAGCTATATAATGTCTCAAGAGTCCCTAATAGGATGAAGCCAGTCATGTACAGTCTCCTCTGGTTATTATAGGAGAAACTCAGTGGTTCACCATTCCTTCTTTTGTTGCAGCCCTCTAGAGATTATACCTATTTCCTTTTGGTAGTATTCCAAAGACAATGCCGGTTTTCAAGCGTTGGAACTGAAACTTCAAGAATTCAGCATCCATATCTGGAGACCTATGAAGCTGAAGGAAAGGCTACTGCATATTACATTATTTCACATTACAGGTAGTCATTTCAATCAAAGGATGTACTAAGTTTATTGTGCTGAAAGTTTTCATTTTTTTCAAAGAACCCATGTATCAAGAGAAAGTACCTAGTAAATGTAACAAAAGCATAAAATCATGAGAGAGAGAGAGAGAGAGAGAGAGAGAGAGAGAGAGAGAGAGAGAGAGAGAAATTAAGTTAGCCAAGTAATGCTTGGAAACTACCAAACAATCCAAACTGCTACACAAGATAGTCATGTAAAGGAGACACGAACTATGTGGGTAGGAGGAAATAACAGGACAAAAAATGAAGACATAGGTAAACTTTGGTACCAATGGCAATGGAATGTTCATAATACTAACCAATTGTGATACAAGTGTGTGTGTGTGTGTATATATATAAACATTTCCCCTCTCACCCCTATTGGTGGTCGACGTGTCTTTATCAGTCTAAGGTCCTCTGCACCTGGGAGGTTTGAGGTTCTGCACTTTTGTATCTTAGCTGTTCCTAACTGCACTCTTCTGGACAGAGACTTGCGATGTTCCTGGGATCTGTTAGAGACACTCTTCCAGCTTAGAGTCACGGCCCCGAGTGCTCCTCCCACCACTGGGACAACTTTGGCCCCACTTTCCACGTCTTCTCTATTTCCTCCTTCAGGCCCTGTTACTTCTTCAGCTTCTCATGGCTCCCCTTCTTCCTGATGTTGCTGTCACTTGGCACTGCTACATCTAACACTACTGCTGTCTTCTGGTCTTTGTCACTACTACCATGATGTCTGGGTTGATTGGCCAGTACCTGCCTGTCCATCTGGATCTGGAAGTCCCACAGGATCTTAGCCCTATTATTCTCCATGACTTTCTTGGAATCTCCCATCTGGACCTGGGAGGGTCTAGCCCATACACTGTGCAGATGTTCCTGTACACAATGCCAGCTACTTGGTTGTGCCGTTCAGTACATGCTGTTCCTGCCTGCATCTTACACCCTGCCACTATGTCTTGGACTGTCTCTGAGGCCTCTTTACCCAATCTGCAGCTTGAGTCCTATCTATTGTGGTAGATCCCTGCTTCTATGGATCTGGTGCTTAGTGCCTGTTCTTGTGCTGCTATGATCAGGCGCCTCAGTGCTGTCTTTTAGTCCGGCCCTTTCCAGAGCCAGCTGATGAGGATTTCCCAAAGTCAGCCACCTCAGCTGTCCTGTCGATGGTACATCTCCAGCATGCAGGGAGCTTGTCTTGCCATGGTATTTCACTCCACTTGAACTTCCTCCCATGTCTGCTGCTGCCTACAGGCATTCTCTCAGCAGCTCATCTTTCAGAGTGCCATCTTACTGAGTGTACTCCTGGATACTCCGGGTTTCATCCACCGCAGATGAGCTCCAGCAATGCTCTAGGATATCTTTTCTCTTGTTTCCAGATCTCCCTCCAGTAAACCACAGGGAGTGACAGGAGATCCTCAAGAGGAGAGAGGTCACATAAGTGCAATCCAATCTAAAGCCTCAGCTGCCCCTTTATTCCAGGCAGCAACCAAGGCTTCCGAGGTGGACCATGCAGCAGAGCAGCAGGAACAGCGCTTCCAGACTCCCTCTGGAACCCCTCCCGGTCCATTAGTCACCTGGAGGCGGGGGAAGGGGACTAATCTAATATGTCAAGATTCTCTGCGGTGGATCATGGCACCAGAGAATCCCAGCATGGTAATCAGTGTGTGATCTGACCATGACAAAGGGGACACCAAAATTTCCCCCAGTTGCCAGATCACACTAACCACTACTCTGAGCAGGAACACCAGATCCAGTGTGTGACCACTGTCCCAAGTTGGGCTCTGGATGAGCTGGGATAGGACGTCCATGATAAGCCCATGAACTCCTAAACCACCTCAGACCTCACTCCCCAAGGGAAGGTGGATTCGAAATCACCCAAGACCATAAGTTTGGGGAACTGTACCCACCAGCCCCACAACAGCTTCTAGCAGACTCAGGAAGGAAGTTGCTCACTTGCAGCAGGGTGGCTGGTACAGTAACAACATCTGTTATGTGTTGACTATGCTCGTGGGCCCAAGTTCAGGAACAGGGTGCTCACATCCTGTTCCTGTGGGGTAGGCGCCCTTGAAAACCGTAAGAGGATTTCCCTGCTGGATGACAATTGCCACACCTTCACCCCTGCCCCAGTTTTCAATTGGTGCTGAACTCAAAACCCAGCTGGGCGCATCTCCAAGAGGGGCACCCAGGCTTCTGGGCCTATCCATGTCTCAGTAATACATGCCAGGTCAGCCCTCTCATCCATGATCAAGTTGTACATGAGGGAGGCCTTATATTAGAGAAATTAGTCCTCTCTCTCTCCCTCTCTCCCTCCCTCTCCCTCTCTCTCCCTCTCTTTCTCTCCCCCCCACCCCATTATAATAATTAAGACACTTGGGTAATGACTTCATGAGTTTTCTAAGACTTTTTTTAATCCATTCTACAGTAGCTTTTTATACTATCAATAGAGACAGATTTTTTTTTTTTAATCTTTGGGGGAATGGCAAGAAAAATTAGATGAAATCTCATGGAAATGCAGCACAGTATAAAATCTTACATTGCTGTAAGATTGCTTTAGAAAGACAATCAGGAAAAAGAAAGAAATCTGCATGAATAAATATGGATAAAAATGGTGAGTCATTCACTTATTTTTATTTTGAATTATCCATTATTTCTCCCTTTCTTCCTTTACATATTCATAAGTCCTTCCCTTTCCTTTGCAATTACACTTCCAATAAAATATAGACTATAATACAAGTGTTAGCTGCCTATAGATAAATGATTCATCAGGAATATTTATTTAAAGAGAGATGGGAATAAACAGTGCTAGAACTTAATACATCTTAAATTAATCAAGTGACAACAAAGAAAGGAATTCCTTTCCCTCAATTTCTCACCCCTCCTTCCAGTTATTGTACAAACATTCTTCACTTATTCAGGTTGATGGCTGTGATTTGGCTGAGTATGAAGGTTTATCATGGCTCCATGTAATTTTATTTCAAGTTCTTTTCCTTTAATATGCCCTCATTTTCACTTTTTCTTAAAATCTAGGGCTGTATCAAGATTTAAATTGGAGTCTTTGAAAACATTTTCATTCACTTTCTAAACAAAATGACCATATAGATAGAGTTCTTAACTCAGATTAGGTTGTCAGATAGAATTGAAGGTTCTAATTTGAAGTCATTCTTCACAATCCTTATTTTGTGTAGAACAAGGTAGAGATGAGAAGGTCATTCAAATGATTAAAAAAAAAAAAAGCCATAATCGGAATCCTGTACTTCTTTGAGGGACATTCATTAAGAAACTTTAAAATGATGGCTTAAAAAATAATGAAACAAAAGCAGTTATATCCATCCATATTTGCCAAAATAATTACATGTGGCTAATCCCAACACAAATAAGATATTTCTATAACAATTGATGAAAGAGTTTAGCAGAGATGGTAATATTGAGTCTGGCTGAATTTACAAAGCTCCAATACATAATTCTAGATCTTTTCCTGTAAAAAAATCAAAATCTGTTGTATGAATGTAAAAAATGTGTGAATTATGGTACCTTGAATTCATTTCAACAAGTACCAGTAGCATATAAACCTGCCTGAACTGTGCCAGTCAAAGATGAAGAAACTGAAAAAAAGAGAAAGAGAAAGGGAGGGAGGGAGGGAGGGAGAGATAGAAACCTCAGTTATGTCAGAATTAACTTGTGACTTGATTAAAAAAAAAATCTGCTTGCTTTAGGGTCCCA
>NW_028277118.1:10000-57500 GCF_059951505.1 Python bivittatus
CATATAAAATTACTTATCTTCTTATTCTAATTTCAAATCTCAATTTAACTCATCTCTGCACATTCCATAATTTTCAATAACTTCCTCCTGCATAAGTACTTTTTAATTTTTCCAATTCTTAAAAGTTACAGTTCTAACCAGTATCAGTTACAGTATCAGTTACAGTTCTAACCAGGTTACAGTTCTAACCAGATTCTTCACTACATGTTTCAACAAAAATGTCTCTAGTTTAAAATCTATATGTTACTATATTCAACCATGTATAAATTTTAGTCTAATCTCTTAAAACATTTACAAATACAATTTTTAACTATATATCTCAAATTTATACTTTATTCCAGCACTTGCATAATTTTGAGTTCACCCTTTTCATTCAATATCCCAAAATATCTAGCTGTTTATTCCTTTTTCTATATTATTGGATAAGAGAAAGCAATAATAAATGTCCTTTCAAACATTCTGCTTTTTGAAGCTTCTGTCAGTTCCATCATTGTTGTATTCCCCTCGTTTTTTCTTTAAACATCTGAAGTAGTTTCTTTCAATATTGTTTTACTTCTTCTTTTTGTGCATTCTCTTAGTACGATTTTCCATTATAATCTTGTATAATCTTTTTCTCACCCTCAGTGCCAAGAACAAGTCTGTCCCTCTTCATTTATCAGTTGATTAACCCTTTTAATTCTCAGTTTATAGGCCTCACAATAATTCTGTTTAATGTTTCTGATTTCTTGTACTATTTCTTCCTTTTCCATTGATCCCGCTTTATGTTTAATTAAGTCCATTTTAGCTTTAATATCTTTTTTTCTTTTTTTTTTGCGGGAATTTCTGCAGCTCTTCTTCCAGTTTTTTATAGTCATCCTCAATAGTTTAAAAATCTTTTTCTGCATTGTGTTTCTCATATAGTCTATTATCTTGATAAACCTTCATTGAGTCAAAGGATTCTTTATCTTTGTTCTTGCCAAAAATAAGAGAAAAAAAGAAGCAAAAGGAGAAAAAAAGAAAAAAAAAAGGAGAGGAGGGAAAGACTAATCTCTTTAAAAAAAATCCAACTGGGGGGGGGGGAATGGAGAGCAAAGCAGAGCTTCTAGCAGAAAAAAGAGCTACTGCCACTAATCAAGGCTCTTGTGACTAGCTCAAACTTTCCATCTTGATATTTTCAAAATCACTTTCAACTTTCTTGTTTATAGTTACGGATGGCACCTGTATAAACATGCACATCCCACTATCTTTTTAGAAAGCACAGGGTCCTTGAGCATGCGTCACAATGGAAGAAAAAAAGCACTAAGTCGAGCCTCTAAATGGCAGTGCAACTTTCTTTCATTTACTTTCTCTTAACTCCACTTTCCCCATTTCAAAATCAAAAAATATAAATTTCTTATAACAATAAAGAAATCTTAGTCAAAAAAAAGGCTTAAGATAAAGAGTTATTGAGTATTAAAAAGAAAAAGCCAATCCAGTTGAAAATATATTTTTTTAAAAGAAAAACATCTTGCCAATTCCACTAAAAAGGGAAAGTTGAAAAGAAAAAAGTTTTTCCCCCTTCTTTTTTTTATAAGGTTCAATCTCGCCGCTTAATCCACTTTTCTTCACTTTTAAAAATCTCTTTAAGTTACTTAAGGTGTTCTCTAAGAATAGTTGAATAGTAAAGGTCCATCTCACCCGGTTGACACCCCTCTCTTCCTTCTTCCTTTGGAGCTGTCCCGGCTTTCGCAGCCATTTTTGGCTGCCTCTCCTCCGCCGGTTTCAAGAGCTTCTCCCGGGATCAATCTGGGACTTGCGGCGTCCCTGAGATCCGCGGGATGCGCCCTTTGCGATCGCCATCTCTCCGGGACGGCTTAGGTCCATCGGGACCGTCCGGGGGAGGAGATATCGGCTGCGATCCTGGGAGCCCAGGATTGCCCGCCGTATCGCCACGACGCCAGCTCCGCCCTCTCCAACCAATCAGCATTCTTAACTCCCTTTTGCTGTTTCCAAAAATTAAGATTTTTCTTTTTAATCTTTAAACTTACTTAAATCTTCTTTCTTCCAGGATAGAAGGAAATTCTCCCGATGTACAGAAACTTGCCTTTCAGAAGGTTTTTAATTTCCAAGTAAATCATTAATAAGCCATTTCTGATGGTAATTAAAAGAGGAAGTGAAAGCAAATCTAGGGTCTTTTTGGAGGCTCTGAGCTGTGGCTTGGGCTCAGTGTTTCCCGCAACTCCCAGAGTGCTCAACCTGCTGCAGTTATCTAAAAAGCTTTCAGATTAACATGTGTTTGAAAGCTCAGTTAATGTATCAGGCCCTTATTCATGAGAAACTGAAATATCATATATCCTATCCCATCCCATCCCATCCCATCCCATCCCATCCCATCCCATCCCATCCCATCCCCTCCCCTCCCCTCCCCTCCTCTCCTCTCCTCTCCTCTCCTCTCCTCTCCTCTCCTCTCCTCTCCTCTCCTCTCCTCTCCTCTCCTCTCCTCTCCTCTCCTCTCCTCTCCTCTATCCTATCCTATCCTATCCTATCCTATCCTATCCTATTATTATAATGTGGTCTACATGGGGCTGCCTTTGAGGACCACCCACAAGCTTCAACTGGTCCAGAATGCAGTGGCAGAGGCAGTGATGGGCTTGCCTCGTGAGCCACATTTGTTGCCAGTTTGGATCCAGGAGTGATTCAAGGTGTTGGTCACTCCCTCTAAAGCCCTACATGGCATAGGGCCTGATACCTGAACTGACATGTGACTCAGCTGAGTTGTAGTGCTCTTTGGTCTGAAGTGTACAGAACAGAGCATTGTGGTATGGTCAATTTAAGCAGCTAGTTATTTGAGATGTCAGCACTGTTACCATTGTGGATGGTAACAAAAGGAACACAGCAGAAACATACTGAAGTCTAAGGAGCAATGCAGGGCCAGAACAATGTAGTGTGTTCTTGCTTGTGAGTGGAGTGGCATTGCTTATCTGGATTTGGGGCAGGAAGACCAAAGCAAGGTGGAATGTATCAGGGTCACTTGTACTGTTCAGCATTACTTCCCAATGATTTCCAGCCTTTCTAAATCTTGATCAACCTTGGTATTGCTTTACCTTTGCCGTTAAATAAGGAAGTCATATCTGAAAAATAAGGATGTAAAGACAGTGTGCATGTTCAAAGAGATGGGCTGTGATCACACAGTTTGAAGTTGTCATCTTGGTGTTTTACATGCACACACACTCACGCACACACATACAATAACACCTGGGTGAGATCCATTCATTTGAGGATGGATTCTCAGCAGCAAATGCAATAAAAAAACAGAAGATCTAATTTTTCTGGGTTTAGGCCACAGAAAAACCTACTAAGTTTGCTCATGATTTTAGAAAGAAAAGCAGAACTATAGTACACTTGAACTTGATTTTAAAGAGGCAAACAATTCATTGAACAGCTATAACACAAATTTAGATCAAATGTTCAGTTTAGATCAGTGTTGCTCAAACCTGGCAACTTTAAGATGTGTGGACTTCAACTCCCAGAATTCTCCAGCCAGCCAAGTTTGAGAAACACTGATTTAGATAAACATAATTATATTGTCAAGAGAGTTCTTTAGCATTAAAAGTATAATCACTAAAATAAAAGACAAACAAATTTTTGCAATTGAAAAATAGCTTTTTAATGTTCTAAGTAAGAAGAGATGACTTTTCCTGCCTCCTACTGTGGTGTTCATTAATATTTCATTGGGAATTGCCTGTTACGTGGTAAAGGTCAGTAAGAGAAATGAGCAATGAACATGAACAATGATGATCAGAACAAGGCCCATGACTTCAGCCCACTTCAGAGCATATTACTAAAGTTAATTTTGCCAGTTAGATCTAGCCCTGATGAATAATGAAGAAAATGTTTGTTTTAATCATATATGGTTCTGGTTTAATGTTTCTTCATTTGAAGTAGAAGAAATAAGAGTCCTTGAAGCATGATTCTATCCTATATCTACATGCACACACAGAGACAAAATATGAGAACCCCATATATGAGTGTGTGTGTGAGAGAGAGAGAGATTGTTTAGTTCTTATTTTTAACATTTTTGACATTTTTGTTTCTTTTTTATTTCTATGTAATTAAATAAAAATAAATTAAAGAAACAATGGCAACATTTTTATTTAAAGATGCAGAGATGTGAAGTCTATGGTACAGAACTAGGGAAGATAAAATTCCTACCTTAACTTTAGGTGGAAGCTCATTAAATTTCTTCATAATTCAGGGAACCAGAAGGGGAGGGGGGAAACAGTACATTGGACATACAACAGGATCTGTACTTTATAGAAGATGAAGAAAGCATTTTTAGAATTATTTCCAGTTACTTTATCAGCAGTGTTTATATGTTTGTGTGTATGTGTATTCTGAGAAGCATAGAGTGAGTTGTATAAACTCTGCCTTTGAACATATGCCTCTAAGGGAAGAGAAAGGGGGACCTAAAGAGAGTTGTCAATAACATATACCATGTTGCTGTCCAACTGCCACTCCCATAAGGATGTATTGGGGAAATTGCAGGGAATATTTCAGTCAGTTTCCTATGGACACAATAATACAGTTTTGAAAATTATCCTGCTAAAGACATATTTGTACATACAGGAACCAGGCTTCCTTTGAATTTATAAGCCTTTACTTCTGTTGATGCCAGATATAATCCCCAGAATTTTCACTTCTACTGGAATTTCTCTCATAAAAATATATCTTTACACTACAGATTGTACTGTATAGAAAATACATAGCTGACATTAAACTCAGCTTTTTAAAAAAAACTCAGACCATAAATGTGAAAAACATACAGAGAACAATTAAAGGATGAGGTAAAAGCCTCTGAATAACAGATTATCAGGTAACAGAAACAAAGTGGACCAAGTTTTTAAAAAACGAAGAACCATTTCTAATCAGCTCTGATGGACTCTTGGGAACTGAAGATGTTTCTAAGAAGTCAAAGCAGACATGATGAAACTTGCTTCAGGTGCAGCGAATCCTTCAAATCCCACATTGATTGGACGAAGCAGCATGAATAATGTGACAATTTTCAAAGGAAGAATAACAATGCTTCAGTGAACAGAAAGGCATGTGCTGAATTACCTAAAGCAACACTGAACTGGAATTGCAAATATCCTTGAGTGAAATTTACAAGGAAAGTAAGTAAATATCTTCATTTATTATCTTTATGTATTTATTATCTGAGACTTTAACCATTCATCTTTTATTTGTTGTATCTTTCCAAGTATTCTGCTAAATAATAAAGTCAAGTCCTATTCATAATAATGGCCTAGGTGTGTGGTAACTTGCAAAATGCTTTTTCTACACACCACTGCATCACAATATAATGGAGCTGGTCAGTACAATGAACAAGATTGTTGCTACTGTCCCATCAGATTTTATGACTGCATTGCACACCAGATCAATGGCTGCAGAGGTGGCTGCTTCTTGGTCTAAGAAATACCTATAACATTTGATAAATTACATAATTTGGCAGCTTTTGAGTACATTGTTCCTAAAATAAGAATCTCTGTTTACATGTATCATATCATACTTACAGTTACAGGTAACGTTGAACTATTAAAATGCATCTTTTGTAAATTGTTGCGGTACAAGGTAAGATTACTACCAGGAAACTATGCTGGTCAAAAACTGAAATAAAATTCCTGAATGATTCCATGAATGCAGTGAGAATGGATTACTTAAGAATCTTGTGTGGTAAGTAGGAGACAACTATGAATAGCTGATGAATAAATATGGACTGAATATAAAGTGGAGAGACTAGTAGATGTGCGTTGGTATGGAGACAATGAATGAAGATCGAATTGCAAAACAAATGAATGAAGAAGATATGAATGGGCAAGAGAATGGTGAACAAGCAGAAAGTTATGGTTGGATGGAACTGAGGAGATCCTCAAAAATAGAGAGGTGAGAAGCTTAACTAAAACAAACAACAGCAATAAAGACAGTGTAAAAACGATGTGTAATGGAAGTAGCAATTGTTTATAACGTAAAAAATATAAGTACAGTGAATCTAACTTCAGTGAGATTTACCTTTTTTTTTTTTTTTCTCATGCCTTAATTTATTTTGCTGACTACTTCTCACTCTTCTGTGCTTTGCATAACACAACATAACACTGTTTACCAAGAAGGGGGATAGCAAGATTGGTATGCATGTACATATGTAGATTTAATACATGCCAACTGATCTTTGAAACTCTCAGTTATGCAGAATATTGTGGTATATAACTGTTTGTCCATCAATGTCAAAAGAAAAACTTCTGGTCTTAATTGTATCTTAATCTTTAAAATCCTCTGAATCATTTTCTCTATTTGAATCCAAAATTTTCTAGCTTTTTTACATGTCCACCAAGCATGATAAAATGTCCCTTCTTGTTGTTCACATTTCCAACATAAATTTGAGATGCCTTTATACATTCTAGACAATTTCTCTAATGACATATACCTATGGTACATTAGTTTATAAAAAATCTCTTTATAATTATAACAGAGTGTAAATTTCAACCCTTTCAACCACATATTTTCCCATTATTCCATCTGTATATTATAACCAAAAATGTTAACCCACTTTATCATACTTTCTTTCACTTCTTCTTCTTCTGTTTCAAATTTCAATAAACGTTTATGCAATTTATCAATTACATGTTCATCATTTGTACACAATTCTATTTAAATAAGAAAAACATTGACATGTTACCCAGATATTTTACTTTCTTCTCTATCTTAAAAGTCATTTTATTCATCAATTCTGTTTGAACTATTTTCATATTTTTTGTGAACATCTTCATCTTCTGTTTATTAATCTTGAAACCTGTTAATGCAACAATTTCTTTTATTTTGCCCATTAATATTTCCATTTCCTTTAAAGGATCTTTGGGTTTTAAGGGCTGATAGGAATAGACTAATTTGATTTTTGTGGTGCTGCTACATTTCAGATGTTCACCAAGTAGGTACTGTGAGCCAATAAAAGAACAAATGGACAAGTGGAAAAATTGCCCAACTTAATTCTTCTATCATGGTGATGAAATGGTGATTTCTTTCAGTGTCAAACTTGGACTAATATTTTATTTATATGTACTATATATGATATTTAAATATTATTTATATATAATATCTAAATATTTTTAAGATATTTAAGATATTTTTAATATTAAAAAACACATTAGTCAACTGTCAACTTGTTCAGAAATCTCCCTTATGAAAACATTATAGCCAAATAAATTGACAGAGTGGAAATTTCTAGTGACTGAAATACTGTTCATTTATCAAGAAGATAAAACTGATTTAAACATCAACCTTTCTCCTAGCCTGGATTTTTCATCTCATTAGTCAACATAAATTAAATTTTTCAGTGTAAGTACTTTGCATTAACAGAGCAATCAATTTCTACTAATCCCTTTTGCTGTTCTTCCCACAGAGAGCACAGAATGCCAAATCTTACATCTAACTCTGGGTTCCTACTTCTGGAATTTTCTCAAGTTCAAGAGTTACAGATCTTACACTTCTCCCTATTTCTAGCCGTATACCTGATCACCCTGCTGGGGAATCTTTTCACCATCATTTTGATTACCCTTGACCATCATCTGCACACACCAATGTACTTCTTCTTAATGAACTTAGCAATGATTGATATAGGTTCCATTTCAGCTATTGTACCCAGATCCATGCTGAATTCACTCATGAACAAGAGTTTCATTTCTTATTCTGAATGTGCCATTCAAGTTTTCCTTTTCTTTTTCTTTGATTCATCTGAAATCTTTCTCTTAACAGTAATGGCATATGACCGTCATGTTGCTATTTGCAATCCATTACAATATGAAGCAATAATGAACAATGGAGCCTGCATTGAAATGGCAGTCATTGTGTGGGTAGCTGGTTTTCTTCATGGCATATTGCACACCAGTGGCACATTTTCAACAACTTTCTGTTCCAATAAAGTTGACCAATTTTTCTGTGAAATCCCCAAGCTACTGAAACTTTCTTGCTCTGACCTATACCTAGTGGAAGCTGTACTTCTCGTAGTGAGTTCTAGCCTAGGGATGGGATGCTGTATCTTCATCATTACAAGTTATGTATGGATCTTCAGAGCTGTACTTCAAATCCCTTCTGTACAGGGACGGCAAAAGGCCCTCTCCACGTGCCTTCCACACCTCATTGTTGTCTCGCTGCTCGTTTGCATTGCTGTTTTTGTTTATGCCAGACCTCCCAGCAATAGTTCATCTGATTTAGACTTAGCTCTTGCCATGATGTATGTGATTATTCCTCCTATGATGAATCCATTCATCTACAGCATTAGAAATAAAGAATTTCAGAATGCCTTGTGTAAGTTCTTAAATCGTAGGTAACGTTTCGACATTCTTTCTAGGTTTATTCCAAAATTATTGGGAATGTAGGTTTTTTTTTTCCCAAACAGACCTCCTCCCTGCATTATATGTATATTTCATAGTTTGTTTTGAAAGATAATAACTATTGTTTGTAGGTATAGTCAGTGTATTCTGGACACTAATAAAACTCAATATTAATTCTACTTAATCTGCAAAATGAGAAAAAAAGAAAGGAGAATGGAATGGGAGGGGAGGGGAGGGGAATGGAATGGAATGGAATGGAATGGAAGGGAAGGGAAGGGAAGGGAAGAGAAGAGAAGAGAAGAGAAGAGAAGAGAAGAGAAGAGAAGAGAAGAGAAGAGAAGAGAAGAGAAGAGAAGAGAAGAGAAGAACTTGGGGACATATTTTGTTTTGTCGGCCACGTTATTTTCCATGGAATTTTATTTCATTTTTTTTATTTATTAGTTTCACATTTGCATACTTCCAAAAGTTGAATATTGAAAAAAATAAAATGAAATAATATAATACTCCAATATTTATTTTAAAGGATGCTACAATATACTTGGGGTAGGGCCAAGGGCAGGGAGAAGAGATTTTAAAAACAGTGTATGATCTTTTGTCAAAATGCAGTGGTGGATCTGGTCAAGTTGTATGTTCATTTGTTTTTCCTTATGCATCAAAATCAATCTGGCCAATCATTTAGAAAAAGAAGTAACATAGGAAAAGAATCCTATCCCACTAGTTTGGTTCAGTAGATGAATTTTAACTTTAGACGGAAAACCAAAAGAAGGTACCAGAAAATCTTCAGAAATGGTATGTCAGCTTCTTTAATAATATTTCGCAATTGTTGTTTGTGGGGGCTGGGGGAAGTGTCAACACAGACAAGATGATGGGCTATGCTAGCACAATCTAAGTCCCAGACCCTTTGCATATGTGTGTGACGTCCACTCACTGGCAAGGCACTCTTTTCCCTTGCTTCAGCCTTCCTTAGAGAAGAAAAACAAATGCCACAAGATAAAAGCAAAATGAAGATTGATCTTTAGTGTTATGAAAATCCACCAAAGAGGAAAAACTCACTGTCCTGGTTAGGTCTTTGTGATTTTCACTTTTCTGAATCTCATCCAATGCTGTTAGAATAGAAGAAGAGAAAGGTTTACCCCTCTAAGGGTAAGGTAGAAATTCATGGACATTGAGAAGCCAGCCAGAAAAGGCTTTGAGTTTGTGGTTGCAAAATAGGATAACATCTTTAGTTCACATTTAAAATCACATAAACTGACTTTCTTTTCTGGAGAATGCCTAGTGAAATATTTCACTGTGAGTATGGACTTTACTTCTGAAGGCTTGCCCAACTGAAGATCTGCTCATCCACTGAAGCACAAATCAAGCTGTTGTACAGTACTTTTCACCTTGTCAAGTTTCACTGAGTTATAAAAGTAAGCACAGAACTATGTACTTCCTCAGATTGAACAAAAGTCATTCCTATCAGCTCATGTGGAGAAGTATAGTAGAAAAGTTAGATGAACTGTGTGGAATGGAAAATTCCCAGATCCTTGAGGATGAAAGATAATCCTCCACATATTGTCAAGTGTTTATTCAAGTGCTGAAGTAACTGAAATTGAAGCCACCATTAGGGAGTCAACCCATCCAAAATATGTGAGCAAAACTCCACAATGTGGCAACCCCCCCTCCCCCCCCAAGCTATATTTTGTGAAGCGGTGAGAGAGAAACAACCCTGAAATCCATTTCATTGGCTCCTGTCAAAGCCTGCTGAAAAGCAAGAACCGGACTCTCAAATATAATGAGAAGTATTGTGTGTAGGCTACTTACACTTAGGTTCTTGGCTAATTTTGGGGGGATGGCTTGCAGAACATTCATGGGCATTAGTTGCTGCTGTTGATGGGCTGCATATCTGTAGTGGGATTGGCTGCAGCTATGTAGTTTGCAAGGAATCCAAGGCCCCCAAAGACTCACTGTAATTCCTTTCACAACCTGTTTCATCTCCAACTTCTTATTCTGTGCTGTAGTCTTTTTGGCCTTACATAATCTTGCTATACTAGTAACAGCAAGGAGACTCTACCAGCCATTTTTCTCCTGGGTCTACAGATGATGGCATAAGAGCACCATTCTACCCAAGGTTTTGACTTCTGCTTGCTATGTGGCTGAAGCAGATTTCCATGTCACTTGGAGCTATAGAGAGCTTGACAGTAAAGACAAAGTCCATCTTAGAGCGTGCATATTGAAAGACATCTCAGTAGTGGTTGAATGCTGCAGGAAGATATGTCATGTACAAAGCTGAATCTTTAACATTTGTAAGCCATTGGTTTGGGGCATCAAATTTAGTCCCTTCTGCCATGATATTGCTGTGGGCCTGGGAATAAGCACCAAGAACATACAAACATAAACCTGGATTGATTAATTTAGTTTCTTGACTTTGGGATGTGTGTTCTGATTTCTCAAGGATAAACATAGGCCATGTCAGGATCATCAGAAAAAATTAAACTCTAATTGCTTTCTGAATTTGATGTGAACAACATATTTTACCATTGCCAACAATGAAGACAATACCGCACATCATACAATTGAAAAGCAGCAGGTACAGCAAGAAAAATAGAATAAAAGTAAGAACTGCAAGACTACTTAAGAAATTACAGCTGTATTAGCAGCAAACATAACTGCACACAAATAAAGTAAGATAAAAACACTTCATTTTAAGACACATTCTACTTATCTAAAATGTAACAATAAATGTCACTTTAGTTTGGTACAACTTTACATAGGTTTGTCTGGATATGTTGCCATTCCTCAGAACATGTGAAGGGGGGCTTACAAAAAACCACCAGTGTCATGTTCAGTCCAAAGAACTCCCCGAGACAGTGCAGATACAGTTCTGTTGCGTTTATTAGCTTCCACCTCAAGACAGAAATCTCTTCAGACTGAATCTGACTTCCCAAGCCAGTAAGCCAAAATACTGTGAATTCCTTAGGGTGGTGCCAGTCTCATCTTCTTAACCTTCCCACACTCCTGTTGGGGGCTAAGGGAATGCTTATCTCCTCAAGCGTGGCCTTCATCCAACTATTCCTTCACAACCAGGCACAGTTAGCTATTTTCTACAAAAAGTTCCCCACTTTTAATAGTTTTGACAGGGCAAACCTGATGTCCTTGTTTCTCATACTATAGATGATGGGATTCAATAGAGGTGGGATAAAGCAATACAGTACAGTTGTTGCTAAATCCAGTATGCTGGAGGGTGGCTTCATATATGCAATGAGTGCAGTTATAAGGAATATGGAAACAACAGTAAGATGGGGCAAGCAAGTGGAGAAGACTTTTTTCCTTCCTTCCTTGGAGGGAATTTTTATCACAGTAGTGAAGATAGACACATAAGAAATCAGGATAAAGAAAAAACAACCTGTGCCTAAGACACAAATGACCACAATTAGTTTAATTTCATGTTGGTTTAAGCCTGTACAGGTGAGTTTAAGTAACTGTGGAATTTCACAGAAAAACTGATTGATCGTGTTGGAACAAAAAGGAGCTGCAAAGGTAAAACAGGTGTTCAACAATGCGTTAAGTAGGCTGCTGACCCATACAGCAAGAATCATGTAAATGCAGGTTTGTTTGTTCATTATTCTTTCATAGAGTAATGGATTGCAAACGGCAACATAGCGATCATATGCCATGACTGTGAGGATCCAAAATCACATCCCATAAAAAAAGCAACAAAGAAAACTTGAAAAACACATCCAAAATAAGAAATGTGTTTTGTGCTCATGAGTATATTGGCCATGGATTTAGGAACAATGACGGAAATGGCACCAAGGTCTTGTATGGCCAAGTTCATCAGAAAGAAGTACATGGGAATATGCAGATGTTGGTCGAAAAGTATTGCAGAGATGATAATGAGATTCCCTGTCAGAATTGCCAAATATAATACAATGAAAACAAAGAAGTAAAGCATCTGCAGTTCTTGTACCTCTGAGAAGTCAAAAAGCATAAAATCAGATATAGTGGATTGATTATCCATGTTTTACAATATGGCACATGATGTTTCTAGTAAAAAAAAAAAAGAACAGAAGGATGGTTATTTTATCTGGATTCATCCTAAAACATTATTTTAGGTGTTTGTCTTTAAGGAGAACACACACACACACACACACACACACACACACAGAAACACATGTATGTATGTATGTATGTATGTATGTATGTATGTATATATGAATCAGTTTCATCCTAAACTGTTAGATCTCCCATTCATTTTTGGATTTTTGGATTTGATCTGTGTATATTTACTAGTTTCCATTTCTTTAAATTTTCAAGAAAAGACAAGTGGTGTTAATGGTGAAGCACATTATGCTAGTTCTTGGTGTCATTTCTGCCAAATTTCAATAGTACATTTTAGAGGATTTCCCCCCTCTCATATTAAATGCAAGTACATCCATCCATTTCCCTTGTAACTGAAGGGAACTGTATTCTTCAATCTCTATTCATTTTTTAAAATGAGTCTTTCCAAACAATGGAAATAGTGTGTTTCATTTGGAAATCTATAAACCTTAACATTAGCAAAATCCCATCCCTTTCTGAGGTTTAAGATAAGATGATTTTCTATTTATGTGTGGCTTTTTAATACATATTTTGTAAATATTTTTGCCACAAAATTAAGGTTTTTCAAGTTAAGGAGAATCACATTGTTTAAGAAATATATAGTAACATTTTTTAATTATTTTATTTGATACCAAGCATCATTGCAAGGGCATTTTGGGGAGAATTAGAAAGGCTGGGAGCCATTTCTCCACTGCCCTGCAAGAACAAAAGTGCTTTAAAAAGATCCTTGTATTATTTCCACATGTTTGATTTTGGTGTTATTATTAAACTTTAGGAATCAAGATAAAATTTCAGATAAAAACTCACACCCCAAAATAAAATGAACAGCAAGTTCTCCTTCCCTCCCCATACTGAAAGCATTAATTTTCACAGCAAGCCACATGTTACAGCAATAAATAAACTTGATTATATAACTTCTAGTGATGACATGATGAGGTAGATGTCACCGAAGGAGTGGGGACAGCATAATGGCTGAAATCGGTGGCCAGAGGATGGCTTCTGGTCAGCAAAATCTCTCCGGAAAAAGGAAAGATTGTGGGATCACCCAGATATATTCTGGACAGGTGCTACTTGTGGACAGACAGCAGGAATCAGGATTTGAGTGGTTGGCTGGTGAGTTTTTATCTTCTTAAAAAAGAAGATAAAAACTAATATAGACTAATATAAAATAAACAAGAAAAGAGGGAAAGCAAAGAGAAAGCAAAAAGTGCAAGAAAAAAAAAGTAGAAAAAAAAAGATACAAAACAGGGCTTCCAATATTCTTCACAGCAGTTATAAGTACAATTATATTTTAACCTCTGTAAAGTTACATCATAATATTCTTCTTCTATAAGCTATCCTGTCTAATCATCAAAACCATAAATCACAAGTTCATTTTTTTTTTTTTTATGCAAAAAATCCATAAGAGGTTTCCAGTCACCAATAAATGTAGATAGTGTCAGGATCTGTGCAAGTTAGAAATTTAAGCTTAATTAAATTTAGTCTAGTAATGTATAGTTGACAGGGTTAAATGTTATAACTCTTAATTGGAGGCCTGCTTGCTTGTTCCTGCCATCAAAGTTAGGAGTGAAGGGGGGAGGAAGCTTCCAAGCCAGGTGCTCCCTTATCTCTGCAGAGGCGCCCACAAGGTCAAGCAACCGTGAGACCAGGAGAAAGGCACCAGGAATTTCAAGTGGGAAAAGAAAGTGGGGGGGGGAGGGCTTAAAAGGGAAGGTTTTGCTTAGCAATGCTTAGACTCAACAACCTATAGATGCTGTACATTTCTCTCAATAAAGAAATCTTTAATGGAACTAATTAGAGTCCAGAGGATTTACTTGAACTTTGGGAATGAGTGTGCAGACTCTGACAGATAGTGTCTTTTGTCTAATCAAAGAAGTTAGTTTATCCATCTCAGCAAAATCTGTCAGTTTCACCAACCATTCTTCCATAGTGGATAGTGTTGAATCTTTCCACCTCTGTGCATGTAATAATCTCACCACAGTAATCATATATTGAAATTATCTTCAATGGATTTTTTTCTGTTTATCCATTCGTCCTAAAGGGAAAAGTTCTGGCTTCAATTAAATATTAATCTTCAAAATTCTCTGTACCAAAGTATGTATTTGAATCCAAGTTTTTTTAGCTATTTACTATTTTTCAAATATTAAGAACTTTGAAACAGCAAGTTTGATTACATTCACTGGATGAGTTTCCTACAATCTTCAATTAAAGAAGCTTTTAAATACAAGTTTAAGGACTTGGCAATTTTGGGGAATAAATGGCAGAAGGGTGATTGGAGTGTTGTTTTTTGTAAGTTATAATGGACTAAGAGTCTAGATGGATTTTAAATGGGTTTTTGAAATTATTTGAAATAATCCTTCCCATGGAAAACAGCTGATGTTTAAAATTCTGGGCGGGGGGGGGACATGATAGGATGGGATTTTGAAGACCAGACTCTAGAAGGAAGCTAGAAGGAAGTAAAGGTTATAATTAAAGAAGAAGACCACCTATTCAACTTGTTAACACAGAATGGAGCAAAATACCTTAGCATTGGATATTGTGGAGGATATCTGTGAACAATGGACTCAGAAGTTAATTTTAAGAATGTCTGTCATGATAGATAGACTGTGTGTGAATAATGTTATGGAAGAGGAACAAGTTCTACTGGATAAGATGGAAATAGATTGGAACATGGATTTAAAAATGATTGATTACAAGAATGATCTGGAAAAATGATGAAGTACTGGAAATATAAATGAAACTGATTGATGTTTTATTAAATAAAAAGGACATACAAATATCAAACCAGGAAACTGACTTGGATAATATTCTTATATTGAATTTACAAAGGAGACCTGTTAAAGTTTTGAAAGACTTGTTGAGAAGTGACAAAGGAAAAAGAAAAAAGAAAAAAAGAAAAGAAATCAAGTTTTAGGACATTATTTGAAGGGATTAAAGACTAGGATAAATAAAAATAAAGGGAAGGAATATAAAGTTGGCTTATTTGATCAGTGTTAAACTAGATGTTGTTATTTTTGGTAACCCTTAATGGACTTTTGTTGACCAGGACTGAACAATGAGATTTTAAGGATTTGTCTATAGATAAGAGATGTGTTATGGGATGAAGTGTTTATTGTATTCTAAGAGGAAGTGACAAGTTGTTAACATTGTTTATACCTGTTGTGATGAAGGGGGGGATTACTTTTTTATATTTTCTTTTCTTTATTATATTCTTATTTTTTCTTTCTATTCTTCCTTTTCTATTATTCTTTCTTTCTTTCTTTTTTCTTTCTTTCTTTCTTTCTTTCTTTCTTTCTTTCTTTCTTTCTTTCTTTCTTTCTTTCTTTCTTCTTTTTTTGTCTATCCAAGATTGTTTATCCATTGATTTTCACAACAAGCCTGAAATGGTTCATTATAGTAATAAGTAAGCTTGATTAATAAATAAACAAACAAACAAACAAACAAATAAATAAATAAATAAATAAATAAATAAAAGTGCATCTCCTCATAATGAATACAGTTGTAAGAATTCAGAAGGGGCTCTATGCAAAGCTTTTTAAAAATACAAGTAAATTTATTTAATAAATTTTAAAATATAAAAGCTTAATTAAATACACATTTTTCCCATTTTGAAACAATCAAAAATTTCATATGGATTTGACTCAGGTGTGTTTTCAATGACCAATTCTTCATAGTTTAAAGACTATTGACTTATTTTTAATTACTTATTATAAGTCAACTATTCAGTGACTGGAGGAAGTATTTGTTCATGTATTTACTTGTTTATTTATATTCTTACTTATTTGATATGATGGCCAATAAAATATATAGTTAAAAGATCCCTGCCCCCACCCCAAACGCATAGTTTCAGTTTATCAGAATAAGTAACTTGTAAATCTCCTCCATGGAACATTAAGTTGTAGGAGCTTCAATGTCAAAATTAGCTTCAGATTTGAAAATAAAACAAAATTGATAAAAACAGTTATATTTACTTCAAAATTCCTGGATTACATTTTCACAAATGGGCTTGTACCACAACCAACGTTCAAATGTCTCCCAGCTTAAGGTTATAACATACAAGTTGATTCATGATTTGTTATATAAGGACATAATTCTCAGTTTAAGCAGATATTATTATAAATTTAATTTTGGTTTATACTTGATAGTATATTGGCAACCAAATTTTTTTATTGCACTTTAATTCTAATACTAATTTGAAGTTTTAAACTTTGAAAATAATTCTCTTGTTGCTTCTCTATATTTATATAAATTAACACACATACACAAAGAGAGAAAGAGAGAGAGCAATATAACAGAGGTAAATACATTCCTAAGTATACATTTATGTTCATTGTCTGAGGAAGCCAGTAATAGCTGTACTGCTCATTCAATAAATATATAGAAAACTTACACACTTCCTTCTCAAACAGGTTTCTTTTGTGTCTGATGCAGTTTCAGTTCCCAGCATTAAGTGCTCATCTGATCAGAAATGATGTTGCTAAAATCTCTCGGACAATAAGAGTTAAGAAAATGAAATGAATTTATTAATATCTCTCCTTGTCTCTCTGGTGATTTCTACTCATCCAACAGGGCTTTAGTTTGTCTAAATCATGTAACAGGGTTCAAACCTCAAGCAAATTCTAAAATTTAAAAAAAATGTTTCTGCTTCTGTAATGAAGATATAATTTCTGTGTGTGGTCCCATGATGACAATAAGGAATTACTAACAATCACAGCATACTATTTCTCTGTCTTCGAAAATGTCTTGGAAAATGTCCAAGATTCAATTCAGCTCTAACTTTTAACAAGATAACAAGAATAAACCTGCTAAATCTCATTTTAAACTATTAAAGAAAAAGCTATAGACATTAGAACACAAAACTAATAGACAAAAAAGAAAAAGGCAACAAAAACTAACACTAAAATAATAAAATAGAAAAAAAAATGTATTTCAAATTTTCAGAAAGACATTATTATTGTTGTTGTTGTATTAAAATGCATTTTAAAGAACATATTAAATCTAAACCATACAAAATTACATTGTCCAATCTTGCCTCCCCATCAATGTGAAGCCAGTTCAAAGGTTGAGAGATAATAGATTAAGCCATGGTTTAGCATTTCATACACATGTATCTTTCCAGGAATAGAAGATCTCCTTCTTCACTATTGTTCACACATAATATTTCCAAAGCTGTTCAGAAATAGACAAATTCCACATTTTCAGAATATAATTTAACAGCAAATTAAAATCTTTGTATTTCTTCCAAGAACCTGGCTCACTATAGTAATAAGTAATAATATCTAACCAGTGAGGAACTATCACTGGAGATGTTAGTAATGTTTGTTTACATCAACATGACAAACATTTTATTTATTTAATTAATTCAGTGGCCACCCATCTGACTAAACATGACTGTGGGTGGCATACAAGCAACAATTAACAGAATATCACATCTGTTAAAAACATCAACATTGACTGGTACTGGCCCAGTAGGAAGAAGGAGAATCAGCCCAATACTTTGCTGTCTACTCCCAACCTATATAGCCAATCTAGAAGGATACCATTGTTGGTGGTATCAAAGGCTACTGAGAGGTCAAGGAGAGCAAGGACAATTGTACTATGCCTGTCCCACTTCCTCCAGAGATCATCCAAAAGCATGATCAATGCCATTTCCATCCTATGCCAGGCCTAAATCCTGAATGAAAGGGGTCCAAATAATCTGCTTCATCCAGGGTCTGCTGAATCTGCTCTGCAACCACCTTCTCTACAACCTTCCCTAAGAATGGGAAGTTAGATACCAGATGAAAATTGTCCAATATAGTGGGATCCAGCAATAGCTTCTTGAGGAGGGGGCAAACCAAAGTCTCCTTAAGGGAAGCTGGGAAAAAAACTCAAGGATGAATTAACCACCACTAGAACCCAACCACACGACACAGCCCAAGCAACCTTAACTAGCCAGGAAGGGGATGGAACTTAGGAGCAAGTTGGTGAGCTCATAGCCATAAGGACCCTGACCACTTCCTCAGGTCTAACAGGTTCAAACCTCCTGACATGGATGACATCAAGCTGTATGCTAGGGTTAGGGTTAGACCAGCTACGAGTACCTTGGTATCCCACATCACATGGGAACCATGATGAGGAGGCAAGGAAGACAGCAACATCCAAGTACCATCAAGCTACAGGACCATATTGTCCTGTTTCAGGCCACCACACATACACATACAAAGAGGTGTTTGAAATACTTTTCTAAAAAAAAATGGCTTGGTAAAGTAAATACAAGTGCAAGCAGAGAGAGAGAGAGAGAGAGAGAGAGAGAGAGTGTAAAGCAACAAGTCCCAACACTTAGGAACAAGTCCCAATGCTTAGCAAGCTTGCCTTAGCGAGCACACTACAAAAGAGCAGGCAGAGAGAGAGAGTAGTCAGGCAAAGTCCAAAGGTCAAAATGGGTACAAGGTTCATCAGCTGGTCTGGGTCTAGAACCAGGATCTTGAGATTTGCAGGCCCAAAATCATGGTACATGGAGCAGGAGTTAACAGACAGTGATCGTCAACAGGGAAATTTAACTTGCTGCTCATTTTAATAGAAGTGGCCCTTGTGTAGCTCATTTAGTTGGGTGAGACTCCTTCCTCATGAGTAATCTCAGAGAGCACCTTTGCTCTGCAATCTTTGCTGCCTGCCATGATCTTGCATTTGGAGACCATGGTAATTTTTCTCCTTCATCTTCAGAAAGTGGGGACATCTGTGTCTGATTACTGGCCAGCCCCACCTCCTCTGCCTGCTCAGACAGCAGTCCATTCAGTGCCTCTGGAGCTGATGGTTCCTTGTCTGTGGGCACTTCTGATACTAATTATTCATCAGTCTCCTCCTCTGACTCTGACTCTGAGCCCACCATGACACATATGGACTTACAAGATGGGCCAGTACGTGAGCACAACTCAGAAGGGTATTGGGAACAACACCAGAGGCTCAAACACCAGTTGCTCATAGATAGAGCAGTCACCCGAGACTCAAAGTCTAGACAAACCAATCTGAGCACAGCCTGGATTGACTATAGGAAAGCCTACAGCTCAATGCCACACACATGGATCTGTGAATGCCTGGCACTATACAAAGTCAACAGGACACGAAGGATCAATACTGGAAGTCAACTCAACACAGCTCACACAAGTGGACATTAAGTGCAGCATATACCAAGGTGGTACATTGTCCTTGCATTGTCCTTGCCTATGTTCTGCATAGGCTTGAACTTCCTCAGCCAGATAATCACAAGGACTGAATACCGGTACAAGTTCAAGAGTGGAATTACCATCAGCCACTGTCATGGCCAGCTCTGAGTTGGATTCAGAGACAGAGTCTGAGGAGCAGGTGCTTTTAGAAGTTCCAGTAGAAGAGGAGCTGGGGCAGTCAGAAGCATCAGACGAACAGCTGTCTGGGCAGTCAGAGAAGGTGTGGCAGGGCAGTGAGCACCAGACCCAAATGGATCCAGTCTCCGATAATGAGGCAGAGAGGCTGTGACCACCTGATGCCAGAGCAAGACATGCTGAGAAAAGAGCTCAGCAGAGACGCTCAGTGAGGCTACTCACAAGAAGGGAACCTCACCCTCAGAAATGAGCAATACCAGGTGACTATTATAAAAGAGGCTCGGCAAATGGGTGTTTCTTTGGTAACAACAATCCTCTAGTTGCCCTGCTTCTGTCTCATTTTGTGAAATCGCTATCCTGTGAAACCTCGAACCAGACTGATTGACGACCTACGATCTTGTGTTGATTTTGACTGGACTTGATGGACGGACTCTGTGTTACTGTTAACAGGCAAGCCTTATAGACTTTGGACTTGTTGGAACTTTGTCTTTGTATCCAAAGTAAAAAGGGAAACAAACTCCTTCATGAGTGTGTGTGTGCAGCAGGATCAGGACAGCCACCTCTTCTACATGGATGACATCAAGCTATATGGTAAGAGCGAACAAGACATTGACTCACTGACCACCTGACATGGATCAAGATTGAGGACATTGGGATGTCATTTGGACTGGAGAAGTGTGGCTGGATGATAGTAAAGAGAGGGAAGGTAGTTAAGACTGAAGGGGTGGAACTACCAGTGAGCCACATAGCAGACATACAGACCAGCTACAAGTACCTTCGTATCCTACAGTCACATGGGAACCAAGACGAGGAGGCAAGGAAGACAGCAACATCCAAGTACCACCGAAGGATAAGACAGTTCCTGAACAGCCAGCTCAATGGGAAGAACAAGATCCATGCCATCAACACATACACCCTGCCAGTCATCAGATAACCTGCTGGTATAGTGAGCTGGCCAAAGCAGGACATAGAGGCTGCCAACGTGAAGGCCCAGAAGCTCCCCACAATGTACAGAGGTTTCCATCCCAAGTCCAACACCCAGAAATGACACCAGCCAGAAAGAGGGTGGCAGGGTCTGATGAGTGTCCAAGCCACTGTCCTGGATGAAAGCCAGGAGTACCCGGAGTATCCAGGAGTACATCAGTAAGATGGCACCCAAAGATGAGCTGCTGAGAGAATGCCTGAGGCAGCAGCAGACATGGGAGGAAGTTCAAGTGGAGGAAATACCATGGCAAGACAAGCCCCTGCATGGGTGGTACCTGTTAGGCAGAGCAGAGGTGTGATTACATTCCACACCAAAAATACACACCAGCGTTAGAGAGATTTAAAGAATGCAATGTCCCTATCTTGTTCTCCAAATAAATCCAGCCAGAAGTTATAAAACATATCTGGTTGTTTATTGAGAAAAATAAAACTACATAAAATACAAGTTTCATGCAAAACATAGAAAAATCACTTCTTCTCATTTATGTGGCATCCAAGACTTATCCAATACACAAGTTCAACAAAGTCTCTAGCCAAAAACTCTCAGAGAAGAGGTACACTACTTAGTTATTAGTTACAACTACATAACCTATAAAACTGATTACATGATGACTAAAAACCTACTGGTACAGGAGCATACAATCACCCACAGTTTATTAGAACTATGCACCTCCCCTTAGGTAACTAGCATGAAGACACCAATAGGTGGCAGTAAATAGCAGTATACGTGCAAACTAGAAGGCCAATACAGGTGGCATGACTTCTGCAGTCATAACAATTTTGTTTGAAGATAAGCAATTTGTTCTTCTTCCCATGAGAACATCCTAACAGTACCATCTACAGATAGCTGAGGTGGCTGACATTGGGAAATCCTACCAGTGGCTGGAAAGGGCTGGACTAAAAGACAGCACTGAGGGACTCATCATAGCAGCAGAAGAACAGGCACTAAGCATCAGATCCATAGAACCAGGGGTTTACCACACTAGTCAGGACCCAAGGTGCAGACTGTGCAGAGAGGCCTCAGAGACAGTCCAACACATAGTGACAAAGTGCAAGATACAAGCAGGAACAGCATACACCAAACATCACAACCAAGTAGCTGACATTGTGTACAGGAATATCTGCACAGTGTATGGGCTAGACCCTTCCAAGTCCAGATGGGAGATTCCACAGAAGGTCATGGAGAATTACATGGCTAAGATCCTGTGGGACTTCCAGATCCAGATGGACAGGCAGATACTGGCCAATCAACCAGACATCATGGTAGTAGACAAGGACCAGAAGATAGTGGTGATGATAGATGTAGCAGTGCCAAGTGACAGCAACATCAGGAGGAAGGAGTATGAAAAGATGGAGGGCCTGAAGGAAGAACTAGAGAGGATGTGGTAAGTAAAGACCAAAGTAGTCCCAGTGGTGGTAGGAGCACTCAGGGCTATGACTCCCAAGCTGGGAGAGTGGCTCCAATAGATCCCAGGAACACTATCAGAGCTCTCTGTCCAGAAGAGTGCAGTGCTAGGAACAGCTAAGATACTGTGCAGAACTCTCAAACTCCCAGGTAGAGGACCCGAGACTGAGGAAGATAATACCACCCATAGAAGTGAGAGGGAAGATGATAGGCAGGCAGGCAGGCAGGCAGGCAGGCAGGCAGGCAGGCAGGCAGGCAGGCAGACAGACAGACAGACAGACAGACAGACAGACAGACATTATCTATCTATCTATGAACATGGAGCAGGAGAAGAGTTTAATCACTTTTTTTTTTTTTAATGGAGGCTGGACCAAATAAAATGTTCTCATTCCAACTGCCATGAATGTGCCAAATATCCAGGATTTTATAATTGGGGTAAACAGCGATGACCTGATTCTCCTGTTTGTGCATCAAGTCAGTCAAATTCTCATTTTTATTTTGCCAAAGTTTTAGTGCAGAAGTAGGCAACCTGGTGCCTTCAATTCCCTTTTGGAATCAGCTTTTATTATCCATCCTCTAGAAATGAAGACAGTGGTGCAAAACATCTGGAAACATTTTAATTTTCCTGTAGTTGCTTTATTAGTGTTTCATGTAAATATTAAAGAAATTTTAATATTTCTGGGCCTCAAAGCTCCAATTTTAGTGAGAATAACCAAACAGTTTTGGAAAAAACTCAGCTTTTTCAAACGTAGTGACCATATATGTGAAAAATATACAGAAAATATTTATTGGAATATGACAAATTATACAGGAGCTGCACATTAAAAATTTAGTACAATAGATTTTATTATTTACAGAGAGAGAGAGACAACCCCCACCCCCAAGGTTTGGTAGAATATTCTGATAAAGCAAGAAAATAACTTTTCCAAACAATTAAGAACACACCTTTTAACTTGTATTTGAAAATTACCAAAGGTTGAATAAATTCCACAAGGCATTTTGGAACTCCTTATTTCTCATGCTGTAAATAAATGGATTCAGCATAGGAGGAAGGATTGCATATATCACTGCAAAGGTTAATTCCAGATCAGATGAAGTGTTACTGGGTGGCCTTAAATAAACAAAGAATCCAGTGGACATCATCAAAGAGAAGACACTGAGGTGAGGGAAGCACGTGCGGATGGCTTTTTTCTGTCCATGTACAGAAGGAATTTTGAGTACAGCAGTGAAAATCCACACATACGTTGCAACAACAAAGACAAAACATCCAAATATTATAATACCACAAAAGGCAAGAAATCCAACTTCAACTAGATATAAGTCAGAGCAAGAGAGTTTAAGTAATTTGGGGATTTCACAGAAAAACTGATCAACTTTATTGGAACAGAACCTTATTGAAAATGTGCCACTTGTGTGCAGTACTGCATAAAGAAGACTAACAATCCAGACAATGGCTACCATCTGGATACAGGCTTCTTTATTCATGACGGTCTCATATTGGAGAGGATTACAAATCGCAACATGACGGTCATGAGCCATTACTGTTAAAAGGAAGTATTCAGAGATTTCAAAAAACAGAAAGAAAAAAACTTGAGCAATGCATTCAGAATAAGAAATGAGCCTGCTGTTCATGAGTGAATTAACCATAGATTTGGGTACAATGACTGAAATGGAACCTATATCCATAAGGGCCAAATTCATTAAGAATAAATACATTGGAGAGTGCAAACGATGGTCCATGATGATTACAATAACAAGGAAAATGTTGGCTGCAAGGGAGACTATGTACATTGCTAGAAACAGGAAAAAGTGTAAGATCTGTAGTTTACAGACTTGAGAAAACTCCAGGAGTAGGAATTCAGTAGGAGTGGTAAGATTTGGCATCCTGGGTAGAAGTTTAAAGTGTGTCATTATCTATAGGAGAAAAAAAAATACAAATTATTTGCAAATAATTAGTACTTACGACTGATTCCCCAT
Organism: Python bivittatus; assembly: GCF_059951505.1. Taxonomy (NCBI): domain Eukaryota; kingdom Metazoa; phylum Chordata; class Lepidosauria; order Squamata; family Pythonidae; genus Python; species Python bivittatus. Next base: position 34,126 of record NW_028277118.1, read on the forward strand.
TGTTGAAAACTTTTATGCAGATCCATTCAGTTCTTGTTGATCCTTGAAAGCTGAAGAATAGAGAAGAATGGGGATCATAATTTCATATATTCTCCTTATTCTCATAGAAGGTAGCAGTCATATTTTTAAGTCTGATAAAATTTCAGAAGGCAGAATTTTAAGCATAACAATCCATTAAGACATTTCTGTAACTGGTGTTATTTTAACATCCAGCCGTCCCGTCACCAAGAATCACAAATACACATGAGGTATTCAACAGATTGACTGAACATGCTCAGCTCTAGTTTGTCATAGCTAATTAAGTTTTCCTGATTCATCATGTGAAAAAGAAAAGAGGCCAAGCTGTAGTTTCTTCTCTTAGAATGGTATAATGTTTTCTATATTTTTAATGTATTTTACTGTTTTTAACTTTGTTGTATGCCGCCCAGAGTCACCTGTGGTGAGATGGGCAGATATATAAATTGATTTAATAAATAATAAATAAATAAATAAATAAATAAATAAAATATTGTCTAAATACTGTAATAAAAACAACTTCTATAGGAACAGTGTCCTTGGTGACAAGAGAAAGATACAGAAATAAGGATGTGCAGACATAAAATTTATATAGTACTTTTTGAAAAGTCTTACAAGAATTCTCATTCAAATTTCTGATCATTCTAGAAATAACTATCTGTTATGAAGGGTGAAATTGCTATTTTATGTAATACTTTTTTGCAGCAATAATGTGTTCAAAAACAGAACTATTTAGTTCAACAAGTTTTATCAGAATAAATACAATATATGATGAACTCAAAGCATTATATCTTTGCAATCTAATGTGCAGATCTAGACCCACCCAAGCAGTTTTACACTGGTTGCCACACAAACAAGGCAATATATAAGCTAAATGTATATTGTGGAAAATATAGATAGATAGATAGATAGATAGATAGATAGATAGATAGATAGATAGATAGATAGATAGAATGAGCATTTGATTAGCAGAAAGAAAGGCATTGACTTACTTTGCTCATAATCAAGAATAAATGTAATCCTACTTCTAACCTGGTTTTTCCTCAATAGGCTTTCACATTTATCTATTAATTGAAGCATCTAAATTCCTTCTTTGAAACTGGGCATTGCGTGTATAATCTCTTCCAGGCAAAATTGGCTCTAATTTATCTTCTGCGTGGGAAGATAGATAGATAGATAGATAGATAGATAGATAGATAGATAGATAGATAGATAGATAGATGCATGCTGTATTTTTTAGATTTGCTCAGTCCCCAGGAGTTCTGCATAGCTGCTCCCAAAAGTATTTTTGTCCCTCCCATTCCCCACCACAATAGATTTGGTTCCGTTTTCTTACTGAACATAATCAGCTAATAACCATGGGAACATGCATATTTCAGGAGACCTTTTCCCGCTGAGTATAACTGATCAGTTACTATTGTTATATTGTGACTTGTTACCATTGTCTGCAAATGAATAAAAATATAAATGTTTTTCAGTCAATTGGCCTATGGTGGAAATCTATGGATTTTTTTTACTGATTTTATGGAATCTATAGAAACTTTTTTTTCCTACCCTTGATCAGGACATGTGAATGTATTCGTTTTGGTTTGTTTGTTTATTCACTATGACAGAAATACCAATTGTGGAGTATGTGTACTGGTGTATTAGAGCATCTGTAAATTCATATCTGTCACCTCATCAGCAACTAATATGATTATAAATTCCTTTGACATAGCCCCCACCCCCACATCTAAAAACAAACGAACAAACAGAAACTTTATCTTCCCTTCTGCAGGACTTTAAGAAACAGGCTACTGTAAGCGTTTTCACATTTTGTGATACCACAGCCCTATCGATTAATACATTAATATTGCTAACTCCCTCATGAATAAAACTAATGGTTTCATTGGGCTCAGGGTTGTGCAAAAATAAATATCCCATTTCCTAAAAGATAAATAACGTCCATCATACTTCCTTAATCAACACTTAGTTTATCAGCAGTACTGTTCATCAACTTTAGCTTTTTTCCGACCATCCAGCAAATCTATTTCTATTATAAAAGATGGCCTGCTGCACGGTCCATCTGAAGCCTTGGTCGCTGCCTGGAATAAAGGGTCAGCTGAGACTTTGGATCAGATCGCACCTATCCAACTTCTCTCCTCTCGAGGATCCCGTCACTCCCTGGGATCCCACTCTAGAAGAGATGTCTAGAGCATCTAATCATGAACTCAACCAAACATGGGTTAAGGCCACTATTGAGGCCTTACACGTGGTGGTAAGGGTGGTGAAGTGATAGTACTCTTGTGTGCAATCTGGGGCAGTGCAACCCCATCCATAATCAAAGATAGTAAAGTCCTAGAACCAGAGGGGACCAAAAACCCAAAGCCACTCAGTCTTGCCAGGGTTCAGCTGAAGCCTATTGATTCCCATCCAGACCCTCACAGCCTCCAGACACCAGGATGTCCACAGCATTGCTTAATTCACCAGAGGTGGAGATGTACAATTGAGCATCATCAGCATACTTGATGATGATGGTGTTATACTTGATGATCCAATACAGCATCCCTGATGATCTGAACTTGCGACTCCTGCTCGATGAGCAGGTGGCAGTTGTGGCAAGGAGGGCCTTTCCACAACTTCGTATTGTGTGTCAGTTGTGCCTGTTCCTCATGGTCATTCATACCCTGGCCACCTCCAAGTTAGACTACTGCAATGAGCTTTACAGTATATGGGGCTGCCCTTGAAGAGTATTGGGAAACTTCATTTTGCACCAGTGCGAGCAGTTATGTGTTCTTCTGGTAGAACACACATCACACCTCTGCTTCATGAGCTGCATTGGTTATCACTTTATTTCTGGGTCCAATTCAAGGTGCTGGTGTTGATCGTTAAAGCCCTTCATGACATGGGATTGGGTTACTTGAGGGATGGCCACTCTCCAAATTAATCTGCCCGTCCTACCAGATCCGATAGAGAGGGCATGTTATGGGTTCCAAAGACTAGGGAGCTACATTAGGCATGCTCTACAGGGCAGGACTTTTCTGCTGTGGCATCCATGCTGTGGAATCTTCTTCCCCTTGAGGTGAGGTTGAGATCATCACTGTTGAGCTTCTGGACTTGGTTGTGCAAGCAGGCTGGATGGCTACATTATTTTTAACATCCCTTCACCTATTATCTTCTGTTTTAGTTTGTTCTTTTGTGTTTTTTATACTTTTTAATGTATTTATTGACTGTTTTCTAAGGTGTTAACCTGTTGTATGCTCAGTCACTTGAAAAAGTAAGACAGGCAGCTAATAAATTGTGCAAATAAATAAACAAACAAACATAAGAAACAATCAATAGAGTATGGAGTATCTTACCATAAGAGTTAACTCTACTAGTTCTGGACTACTTATATGTTTGTAAATTTCATGGATATAAGTCAGCCTTTTCCAGTCAAATACAGAACAAATGTACCCTCTCCCTGATCCTGCTTACAAGTGACATTGTTTTCACCAGGTATCTACTAAATGAGAGTTGCATTTAAGTTATTGGCCCCCTTTGTATGATGAATTGTTGATGTCTAAGGTACAGAAAATGTCTAGGACAACCTATTTAAAGATGATAGATACTAAGCAGAGAAGAATCTGAAAGATTTTCACCAGGAACCTTCTTGGAATGGATACAAAATATTTGTTTTGAATCAAACCATAACTGCAAATATAGCTAGCTTTCCTCCCCACAAAAAAATCATTTTTGAAAAAAGTACCAAGTAGCTATTATGTCTTTAGTTTCATGGCAAAAAAGCCCCTGTGCTAGCAACAGTATCGGTCTCCCCTCAGATGTTGTTTTCCCTCTGCAGAACTTCTTAGAATGACTATGTAGCAATGTCATATTGGCTGTATGTCAACTCATTATACAGTGTGTCATTCCTAAGGACTAACTCTACCAACTGTGGACTGCTCATGCAATGTTTGCAAATCTCATGTATATAAACCAGTGTATCCCAGTCAACACTTTCCAGAAGACTTGGACTATGATTTTTTGAATTTCTCAGGAAGGATGGTCTTTGGCCATATACTTCATGAAATTCTGAAAGTCCTATTGGCTTTGAAGGATTACACATTTTGTGGAGTCCTTGGGGTTCTCTGAGCTTGGTTGTTTTCTTGCAAACATTTTGTTATTCAATGCCAGAAAGGAGTGGGATTTCCTCTCTGTTTATGTACAGTAGCTTGCCCTACCAGTGTTGGTGGGGATGGGTTCCCCCCTCCCCGATAGTTCCTTGATTAGGGCATTGTTTACTGCTTGTTTGTCTCATGTTAATATTGGTTAAAAAAACAAAAAACAAAACACCTCCACCAACCCTGGCAGGGCAAACTACTGTACATAAACAGACAGCAAGTCCCACTCCATCCTAGCACTGAAAATGTTACCTAGCCAGGTACCAAAACGTCTGCAAGAAAACAACCAAGCTCAGAGAACCCCAAGGACTCCACAGTTCAACCCTGAGCTACATATATTCTCTTCTAATGATTACACATTTTGCTATATTCAGAGCTAATCCTTGTATAAACACCAAGTTGAATGCACTGATTCAACTGACATTATTTTCTAAAGACACCTGAACATATAGTTATTATGACATATTGTCAGAGTTTTTTATAAAACAACTTTTATTGATTATCCATCCATTGTATTTCAGGATGAAGATGTGATGGTCATATTTGCTTCCTAACTATAAATATTTTCAGTAAAGACAGACACAGATAAATAGTATACAGTAAAAAGTATAGTTGTAAAAAAAAACATTTATGGAAACATGTTTATGTTCCCAATTATATACTACCATCATAAACACAAGCCAGACATTTGCATACATAAAACATTTACAGCAACTGATACAGAAATCAGTTGCTGTACCAGAATATGCAGGGACTTTGGATTCAGAAGAGACAAAATCCATCCATATTTCAGGAGACTCCCTGCATATACTAAAGAGGAGAACATGTTCCATGCCTCCCTGAAAGGGATTAAATGCCAGAAATGTCTATTTATGTTCTAATATTACAGGGAATATGCATTGGTGAAAATTTCTGAGCAACCATGCCAAACTCTCCTCTACAACATGGGCCACTGAATGCCCTCATTAGTTTCCCCTCAGCCAACCATGAATAAAATCACATTTACTTCTTTATATGGGGTAAAATCATTGTTTATTTTGGCAAAAGTTATAATTTCCACAGATTCCAATCTGCTGACATGGCCCACTCTATAGAGTGGGAGAAAGGAGAAATACAGTAAATTCTCACAATCTCAGGGATAGTTCCTTACAAACAATACGCAGTATATTTCAAAATAAACTATGAAGTATACATATAATGCAAGCAAGACACCTGTTTGGGAAACAAAGCCCTAAATTCCCAATGATTTTGAAACAAACCTGGAAAGGGTATTGAAAAGTTACCTAAGATTTAAGAACTTACACAAGGCATTCTGAAACTCTTTATTTCTAATGGTGTAGATGAATGGATTCATCATGGGAGGAATAATCACATAAATCATGGCAAGAGCTAAGTCTAAATCAGATGAACTGTTGCTGGGAGGTCTGGCATAGACAAAAAAAGCAATGCAAACGAGCAGCGAGACAACAATGAGGTGTGGGAGGCAAGTGGAGAGGGCCTTTTGCCGTCCCTGTACAGAAGGGATTTGAAGTACAGCTCTGAAGATCCACACATAACTTGTAATGATGAAGATACAGCATCCCACCGCTAGGCTAGAACTCACTACGAGAAGAACAGCTTCCACTAGGTATAGGTCAGAGCAAGAAAGTTTCAGTAGCTTGGGGATTTCACAGAAAAATTGGTCAACTTTATTTGAACAGAAAGTTGTTGAAAATGTGCTACTGGTGTGCAATATGCCATGAAGAAAACCAGCTACCCACACAATAGCTACCATTTCAATGCAGGCTCCATTGTTCATTATTGCTTCATATTGTAATGGTTTGCAAATAGCAACATGACGGTCATGTGCCATTACTGTTAAGAGAAAGATTTCAGATGCATCAAAGAAAAATAAAAATAAAACTTGAATGGCACATTCAGAATAAGAAATGAAACTCTTGCTCATGAGTGAATTCAGCATGGATTTGGGTATAATGGCTGAAATGGAACCTATATCAATCATTGCTAAGTTCATTAAGAAGAAGTACATTGGTGTGTGCAGATGATGGTCAAGGATAATCAAAATGATGGTGAAAAGATTCCCCAGCAGGGTGATCAGGTATACGGCTAGAAATAGGGAGAAGTGTAAGATCTGTAACTCTCGAACTTGAGAAAATTCCAGAAGCAGGAACCCAGAGTTGGATGTAAGATTTGGCATTCTGTGCTCTCTGTGGGAAGAAGAGCAAAGGGGTTTAGCAGAAATTGATTGCTCTGTTAATGCAAAGTTCTTACATTGAATAATTTAATTTATGTTGACTAATGAGATAAAAAAGTCTAGGAGAAAGGTTGATGTTTAAATCAATTTTAACTTCTTGGTAAAGGAACAGTATTTCAGTCACTGGAAATTTCCACTCTGTCAATTTATTCGGCTATAACATTTTCATAAGGGGGATTTCTGAACCCGTCGAGAATTGACTATATATATATATATATATATTAGTCCAAGTTTGAAACTGAGAGAAATCACCACTTCCTCACCATGATAAAAGAATATAGTTTGGCAATTCTTCCACTTGTCTATTTGTTGTTTTATTGGTTCAGTGTCTACTTGGTGAACATCTGAAAAGTATCTGCACCAGAGAAGTCAAATTAGTCTATTCCTATCAGCCCTTAAATGAGCATGAAACTGAGCAAACTCAGGGAGGTAGTGAAGGACAGGAAGGCCTGGCGTGATATGGTTCATGGGGTCATGAAGAGTCGGACACGACTTAACGACTGAACAACAACAAAAGCCCTTAAAACCCCTAGATCCTCTAAAAGGGAATCTCAGTGAACCTAGATTACTAGCGCCATTCACTGTACTTCTTATATTTTTTACCTTATAAACAATTGCTACTTCCATTACACACCATTTCCCACACTATCTTTTTTTGTTGTTGCTGTTGCTTGTTTTGATTAAGCTTCTCACCTCTCTGTTTTGAGGATCTCAGGAATTCTATCCAACCACAATTTTCTCCTTCTTTACCATTCCCTTGCCCATTCACAACTCCATTAATTTGTGTTGTGATTCATTCATTGTCTCCATACCAGCTCATATCTACTAGGTCTCACTATTTTATATTAAATCCATATTTATTCATCAGCTGTTCATGCTTGTCTCTTATTTACCACACAAGATTCTTAAGTAATCCATTCTCACTGCATTCATGCAATCATTCAGGAATTTTATTTCGGTTTTTGACCAGCATAGTTTCCTGGTAGTAATCTTACCTTGTACTGCAACAATTTACAAAAGATGCATTTTAATAGTTCAACTTTACCTGTAACTGTAAGTATGATATGATACATGTAAACTGAGATTCTTATTTTAGGAACAACGTATTCAAAAGCTGCCAAATTATGTACTTTATCAAATCTTATATGTATTTCTTAGGCCAAGAAGCAGCCACCTCTGCGGCCATTGATCTGGTGTGCAATGCAGTCATAAAATCTGATGGGACAGTAGCAACAATCTTGTTCATTGTACTGACCAGCTCCATTATATTGTGATGCAGTGGTGTGTAGAAAAAGCATTTTGCAAGTTACCACACACCTAGGCCATTATTATGAATAGGACTTGACTTTATTATTTAGCAGAATACTTGGAAAGATATAACAAATAAAAGATGAATGATCAAAGTCTCAGGTTTAGAGTATGGGGTGAAGAATGATGAGAAGAAACATAATAAATGATAAAAATATTTACCTACTTTCTTTGTAAATTTCACTCAAAGTTATTTGCAATTCCAGTTCAGTGTTGCTTTAGGTAATTCAGCATATGCCTTTCTGCTCACTGAAGCATTGTTATTCTTCCTTTGAAAATTGCCACATTATTCAATGCTGTTTCCTCCAATGTGGGATTTAAAGGATTCGCTGCACCTGAAGCAAGTTTCATCATGTCTGCTTTGGCTTCCTAGAAACATCTTCAGTTCCCAAGAGTCCATCAGAGCTGATTAGAAATGGTTCTTCATTTTTTAAAAAACTTGGTCTATACTGTTTCTGTTACCAGATAAACTTCTTGGAACTGGGTTATTCAGAAGCCCTTTTACCTCATCCTTTAATTGCTCTCAGTATATTATTCACATTTATGGTATGAGTTTTTTAAAAAAGCTGAGTTTAATGTCAGCTATGTATTTTCTACACAGTATAATCTATAGTGTAAAGATAATATTTTTATAGAAGAAATTCTATTAGAAGTGAAAATTCTGGGGATTACATCTTACACAGTATCAATGATGGAATCATCTCCTGCCAGAAGAAAAGGCCAAGCAGTTGATGGTCTATAAATGCAAAGGAAGCCTGGTTCTCGTATTTACAAATATGTCTATCCTTTAGCAGGATAATTTTCAAAAACTGCACAGAAAAGGACTATAGTTAGTGTTGAGGGGGAAAGATTCAACAACAGGCCAAATCAGGAAACTGACTGAAATATTCCCCCCAATTTCCCCAGTACATCCCTATAGGAAAGGCAGTTGGACAGCTACATGTATGTTATTGACAGCTTTCTTTAGGTCCCCTCTGTCCTCCCTCAGAGACACATGACCAACAGCAAAGTGTACATAACTCACACAATGTTTCTCAAAACACACTTTGAGACAAGCATATAATCATTGCTGATTTAAAAAAATGGAGCAAATTCTAGAAATGCTTTCTCCATTTTCTATAAATTTAGATCTGGTTGTATGTCCAATTTACATGTCCTGTTTTTTTCCTCGTTCTGGTTCCCTGAATTACAAGCAAATTTAATGAGCTTCCACCTAGAGTAATTTGCCTTTCTGAGTGCACTATTCCTTCAATACAAATCCCAATATATTTCATGTCACATCAAACAAAAAGCCTAAAGTTGAATTCCTGAAAAAGCTTCTTCTGTCAATTGATCTAGTACAAGATAAAATTGCTAGCAGGAATTTGTGATGATGATTTCATGGACTCTCAAAAAAAAAAAAAAAAAAAAAAAGCTAAAGCTCTGAATAAATATAGTCTTCAGCCTACCCCCTAAATGAAAATAATAAGAAGAATCATCTTCATGGTTCATCTTTAAAATGCTGAAAAAAGAGTTTCAGGGTTTATGAATACACATATAACTCAGATAATTGTCCTCAGTATTAAAGAATGTGGAAGCAAATAAAGTTCAAAAGGCTTCTGTATTCTTGGAGAAAATGTGTTAATCCCCTCCCCCAGCCTATCTCAGTGAATTCATCTACATCTCCCTCCCCTCCCTCTTTAGTTCAGATTGAGGACCAACTCAAATTTATGAAGATTTGGCTCTTTTACCATTTCACAGATCATAGACTCATAGAATCATTGGGTTGGAAGGATCCTTCTAGCCCAATCCCCTGCCCAAGATAGAATCCCAAACAAATGGCTGTCTAGATAAAGACTAGAACATTTTCCCCTTTGAAATCTCAAAACCTGTTCTTATTTTATGCTGAATTTAGAGAGGAAGTCCATTTTTTTTTTTAATAAAGTGACCATTAAAAGTAATTTACAAGTTGGGTAATCTTATTCAAATTATCTCAAGTTGATTAAGGATGTTCTGTAGAACAACAGGACTAGTAAAAATGAAAATACATTAATATAGAAATTGTAATAATGCCATTTCTACCCTAAACACTATTGCAATCAAATCAAAGATGATTGAAATCATTAACCAGAAAAAAGTAAATATAATAGTATACATAAAGGTAAAACTAAAAGAATTGAAATAAATTATGGAGGGTAAATAATAAAAAAATAGCTAAATAGAGAAAATATTTATAGTAAAAGATTACACTTAAAATGAAAGAAGTTTTGGCTAATAAAATCCTAAACCTGGGGCTAAGAGTAAGCCATATTCCACAGATGATAATCAAGCAGGCTCAGTTAATATTTGCCTTATTTTACATGCAACCATGAAGAAGCTGATCATGTTACTTGGTGTCAGATGGCAGAAATTGTGTATATTGCTGGATGGTAAAACCTGAAATATTATTTGGAATGAACCTGGGTTTTCTGTAACATTAACAAAAGAGGAAGAACTGTGCAGTTGATTCTACCTATCCTGATTATCAGGGTCATATACTCTTTATAGTTATGATACCTTTCCAAAGGAAGGGCATTGCATTGAGCTATGAAGAAAGCCCTCCTCTGCCTTGAAACATCCAATATCATGAGATATGTAGCTAGTGTCATGATATTTTAGCAGATTGTCAACTATGAAGAGATGGAGGGTTTTTTCTGCATCAATGTGGTGTACTGTATCCAATAGGAACTGATTTGTTGTTTTATTACATTATAGAATATAAATAGTAGCTAAGCACAGTGGTATTTATACAATAGGAAGTTTTGAGCATCACTGTTGCTTGTTCAGAGTCCTTAGAATGTAAGGTGAAAGCCCTATGACTGAGAATTTACTGTGAATTGTTAGCTTCCTTAGAGTTTGAAATCCATCCTCTAACATTAAGGAGGCTATATATGTAGGAAGAAGTGATAGTCACAGATAGTAATTTAATGTAGCCTGCATATTTGAACCGTATTATAATATTCCAATATTCTGATAAATATTTGTTTGAACAAAATTACTTCTGAATTGTTTATCCTTAACTTAATGTTAAAATTTTGTTATAGAACCTGGTCTCTTGTCTTCTTCCTGACAAAACACACCAGTATATCTCTAGGTACATTTCTTAGTTTTGCATATCTTGTATTAATTCTGTGTACTTTGTCCACTTCTGCATCCATATTTTCTTCATACCATTCCAAAAATTTTACTAAGGTTTCAACAATTCTCTCTCTAATACCTTCACCAAGTTCCTCTGGAACTGCTTTCAGTCTAGAACAAAATTCTTTCTCTCTTAATTCCAGTAGTGCCAAATTTTCCAAATCTTTTTTTTTTCCATTTCTCTATTTATTATTTCTGTCTTATTTTCCAAAATTTTCATTTTTTTTCTTTAAATTGTTTAACCTCTCCACTCATCTGTGTTATAGATTCTTTAACTTCTTGTTCACCTTTTCTTCCATATTTGCAAATCTTTTCTCTATTCTTCCTTCTAATAAAGCCAGGTCTCTTTTAACTTATACAGTCACAGCTGCAGTTACAGGCTCAATCACTGATGCTGTCATTAATGCTGTGACATTCTTCCCCATTTCTTCAAATATCTTTTGTAAAATTCCTTTAAAAGAATTCCCTTTTCTGTTATTTGGTCTATAAATAATCCTCTTCTCCCTTCTGCAATTTTTGCTGCTTTGTTAGTCATAGCCATTTTTCTTTTTTAATTTGTAATCCAGAAAGAAGAGGTAGAAAACAAAGAGAGCATTGTTTTTTTTTCCTAAATCCTTAACTCTTTAATCCCTTTCGCCACTCTGTAGTTCTATAGTCATGTGGTCTTTCACAGCTTCCAGTTTCCCTTGTCTCTTTATGGAAATCAACCAATCACCCTTCTTAACCAATTTAAATAATCCTCTTTCCCATGGAGGCATGTATTATTTATTTAATTAGTTCACAAGTATTTTAATAAACAATATTCCAAATTCAGTTATCCCTTTAATCCATTTTAAACTTCCTTAATTTCCATTCTTGGCAAAGTTTTTGCATTTAATTCTTTTTAAATCCATATACAGTAATTATTTCTTTACTTTTACCTTAATCCTTCAGGTTGGAGGTACACTCACCAGGTGGTTTAGGTGTTCTGCTGGTCTGAAGATTTCTAGAGTTTTTAAAATCTTTCTCACTCTAACATGCTGTAGAAAGTAGAATAGGCAAACTCAGTGTCCTTTAAGCAGGCTCTACTTGAGGTTGTGAGCTTCAACTTTCTTCCTCGGCTCCCAGCAGAGTCCCTCTATCAGCAAGTCTATTCGCAAGTCACTCACAGGGCCCCCTGGATCCTGTGAGTTTACTAACAAGGGGCTCCCTTTCAGAGCACAGGTGGGTGATCTCAAGGCTTCTCCTTGTCTGGAAAAGCTTCGCAGGTCCAGGCTTGCTGCCTGGCTGCCATTTTCTACCTCAGTATCATCTCCGCAATACAAAGGCATGTTTGTTTTCCATTTCTTCACCTGGAAGTTGTCCTGCTCCACATTCCCAAGCAAATGTAAAAAGCTTAAAACTAATTATTACAGAGAATTAGAAAGACATAATAGTGTACAAAGCACCCAGAATCCAGTCATGTACTTTTGTTAGTGTCTTGATTTAAATCCTGGGGATTTTCCTCAGGCCTTTTCAAGACTATTGCTATTTACCATCTGCTTACCCATTCTACTATTTGTTCCTATTTATAAAATAGCTTTTTCTATCATGAGAATCAGATTTTGCCTTATTAGTCTGAATCCTTATACATTTGCATTTTGCTGACAGTATTGCATATTTTCTACCAAGTCTCACATCTTCAGATCTGTTATCCTCCCTCTCCTCCCCATCCTCTGTACAGTTAATCAGACAATAAATTTCTTTAATTTAATTGATTGTTTATGCGTATGCTTCAGTACCAATAGAAGTGAATATGTGTAGCTCAGGGTTGAACTGTGGAGTCCTTGGGGTTCTCTGAGCTTGGTTGCACTGAAGATGTTACCTAGCCAGGTAATGAAATGTTTGCAAGAAAACAACCAAGCTCAGAGAACCCCAAGGACTCTTATGCTTCAGTCTCCAAATATCAGTTTCATCTCATTTAGGAAGGGGTGTCAATATTTCTTATGACTTGTACTTCTCCTTGCACCCATTTCTTCAATCTCTGTCTGGATTTTGGATACACTTCACCACAGGAAATGTCTTTGTGACAAATTGTATCATATTCTGATCACAGAAATATACACAAAATGATGGTCTCTTAAACAAAGAAACAAACAAAAGATTAAGAAGTTCATAAATAGAAATCTATTACTCTGATTTCTGTCCAGTTAGACACGGTGTATTCACCCATAATTGTGTGGTCAGTCTACAATTTTTGTCATATTCTGAGAAAAATCAAAATAATTTGAAATAAGCCATTTCATTTTATCCCATGCATTACCTTGATAATTTGATATAATTTTAATGGCCATCTATCTCACATACAGTAACAATCCCACTATGCAAACCACAACACTTGAGATTAAATCAGTAATCCCAATTTATTAAACAACAACAACAACTTTAACAAAGAAAGCTCACCTAAACCTCTGGCCCAAATGCCTAGGGGAATGAGCAGGCTTTCAGTGCCTTATGAAAGACTAACAGAGTCAGAGCTATCCAGATTTTGGGAAGGATTCTATTCCACAGAGAGAGTAGAAATCTGCTTTTCTGAATCATGTTCCAGAACCAAAAATAAATCTTATTGACAAATGTGTAGGCAGTTCAGAACATACCATATCATTTGTACAATTCCAGATCTGGTCTTCGAAACAGATTAGTTCATTAATATATATCCCTTGGAGCTGAACTGTCAGTAAAAAAAAAAAAAAAAAAAGGAAGGCAGGCATGCCTATTGAAAAGAGAGATTTTGGATATGAGAATTATACTTGTGATGTGGTGAAATTACTTTCCAAAACACAATCCACAAATACTGTATCTTTCCAAAAAAAAGTATACTTTAATTAGATATTCATAAATTACATTATCCAATCTGAATTTTCCTTTGATATAAGACATAGATATATCACTTTCATAAGAACAATGTCAATGACCTGGAATCCAGGTTTAATTCTAGGGAGTTAAAACTGAGGTCAGAACTCTATTTATCATTACATCACATGATGAAATAGCATGTATGTTTCAGAGAAGATGGGGTCGCAACTTCAAAGGCTATTCAAGTAAATGGAACCGCAAAAGAAATGATCAAATAGAGGAGGATTAGACATGAGTTATCCCAATTACAGTACCAAACTTTCTATTTATGCCTTCAAAAGTAACAAATACTTCCCTGTGCAAGCATTCATAAGTATATCTCTTCCACAGATATCATGGTATATTAAACTGATCTCTTTTGGGGGAAAAAATGTCTATAAGATGGATGGATGTCTTCCATATGAGACATTATCTATACTTTTCATAAAACAGTATTGAATGATGTGTGATACTGTTTTTATAGCTGTTCACATCAAATCCTCAAATTAATTAGAGTTTAGTATTTTCTGATGATTACCAATATGGGCTATCGTTCTCCTTGAGAAATTAGAGGGATTGGATTTCCTTAATGTCAAAGTAATAAAATTAATCAATCCAGGGTTATTTGGATGTTCTTAATTCTTAGTCCCAGACCCATAGCAATACTGTGAGAGACGGAACCAAATTTGTTGCACAAAACCAATAACTTACAAACGTTAAAGATTCAGATTAATTCCTGATATATTTTCCTGCTGCAATCAAGCACTACTGAGATGTCTTTCAATATGCACATTCAAAGGTTTTTACTTTCCAAATTTAATGACTTTGAAGGAAAAGGTAAAGCAAATTCTTTTTCAACATCCTAAATTAAAATTGGTAGGAAACATGAAGACTTTCTTTGCCTAGCAATAAATAGTACCTCCAACATATCCCAATAAACTGATGTTATTTCTGTTGTTTCCTAACTCCAAATTTAGAAAGAAAATTTGACAGAAGGATTGAGACCTAATAGTTTTGTTAAGGCAAGTTTGATGTCTTTATTTCTCAGACCATAAATAATTGGGTTCAGTAGGGAGGGAATGATAGAATATATAACAGTAAATAACAAATCCAGATGTGGCTCAATATTAAAATTTGGCTTCAAATAAGCAAACGTTGTAGTTAACACAAATATGCAAAATACAATGAGATGTGGAAAGCAAGTTGAGAATACTTTTTTTCTTCCATGAACTGAGGGCATTCTCAACACTATAATCAAAATCTTCATATAAGAGATAATGACAAAAATAAAGAAAACTAAAGCTATACTACAACTTAATAAAATAATTACAATTTCATCAAAATACCCGTTGGAGCAGGAAAGGGCAAGCAAATGTGGTATTTCACAGAAAAATTGATTGACAACATTAGAACAGAAGGAATTTGCAAATGTGCCTGCAGTGTGTAATACTGCATAGAGAAGACCACATATCCATACACTAGCAAATATTTGCTTGCAGGCTGTCCTGCTCATGACCATCTCATAATGTAAAGGTTTGCAAATGGCAACATAACGATCATATGCCATGACCGTGAGCAAAGAAAAATCAGATTCAATGAAAAAGATAAGGAAGAGGACTTGAGCAACACATCCAGAATAAGAAATGTACCTAGTATTCTTGAGAGAATTGATCATGGATTTAGGGATTATGACTGAAACTTGGCCAATGTCCTGTATGGCCAAGTTCATCAGAAAGAAGTACATGGGAGTATGCAAGTGATAGTCAAAAATTACTGCAGAGATTATAAGAATATTTCCCAATACTATTCCCAAATATAGTATCAGGAACAAAGCAAAGTGTAGTATCTGAAGTTCTGAATTTGTTGCAAATTCAAGAAGGAGAAATCCAGAGACTGTTTGGTTACTCATTGCTTCATGAGATATTTTCTGTTCCTGGGAAGAAATGAAATGAAACATTTTTGCAATTATAATCTTATTTAAGACTATAAATTGAATTAGATTAATTTTGGAGAGATGGTATATATATATATATATATATATATATATATATATAGTTTGTTGTTTAGTCGTTAAGTCGTGTCCAACTTGTAATAACGTGTCTATTAGTGTTTTGACACAATAAGCTAAGTCATAACTGTTACTTATTATATGTACATGTTTTCTGTGTAATAACCTTTTACACAGTATTTAATAATATAGGAAGAAAACATGTACATATAATAAGTAACAGTTATGACTTAGCTTATTGTGTGAAAACACTAATAGACAATCCAAACACTTTTAGACTCTAAATGATTTGTAGAAGCACCATGGCAAGCAGAAACTTACAACTTAATTGCTCAAGTTGAATTGGAAAAACTCTAGTTTCAAGCCCAGGAAAGGATTTCTAGTCAGGGTCAACCATATTATCCTAGCTCTCTCAACAATGTGACTCAATATAAGGCACTCTTTCATTTTTAATCAGAGTTGTAGTGGTAGAAGGGTGATCTTCCTCCTTAACAGTCCCTTTTCAATATTCCAACCTCCATGAATGTAAAAAATGAAACAGGAAGACAGAGATCCTGGAACTAGAATAGCCCAATTCTGTGGCTGTGGCAGCCCCTTCTGCTTCTCTCTGATAGCTGAGAATTAATTATCACTTCCTTTTGAAAGCTTCTCAGAAATCATGGTTAAAATTATGATTAAGGTATTAGATCTCAAATGTGGTGGTGTGTCATGTAAGCCAGATTAATATGTATATAAATAGATTTAATGTCATTTAAAAGGTCCACATGTAGAACTGAAATCTAGTCTTGCAATAATTTGTGTAAGAATGACTTTGCTAAAAAGTTCCACCTCCAAAGGAATATATTTGTTTTAATTTCTTAAATCTGAATTATTTTTAATCTCTTAGTTTACTAATGAAAAATAACATTTTCACTGATCCATCTGACTTTTTCAAATTTCTCACAGAAATGGATAATCAAGAATCTACTCTCAATTTTCTATCCAAAATGTTTTCTAAATCATACCCCAGTATGCATAAATGTCTGCTATCCAACTCAGTGAGTTGTATTCTTTTTTTTAAAACTCTCAGTATTGAATTATGATTCAATATGCATTGCAATCAACAATTTATAAGCTCACTAAATGTGTTTTAAATATGTCAACTGCTTAAAAATATTATGGACATCAATGGAACAAGTAAAAGATTTCTCAAAGAAATAGTAATAATGTTGTTTCTATGCTAATCACTACTATTACACCCATCTAAATATTATCCCTGAGTTCTAAATCAAACCAGGTATGATTTGTATGATAAGGACATTTTTCTGCTAGATCTATAACCATAATCCCCAAAGTGATTGGGGGATTGCCTATCTTTATTTAATTAATCTGCAACATATCTGTAGGATTTTAAGGATTTGAGAAATATTCCAGTGGTGTTTATATAAGGAAAATAAGAAATTGAGCAAGGGATTACTACACTGATAAATATATTAAATTACTTACATATTTTTGCTTGATGGATTTCATTCCTAGATTACAATTATGCATTTTTCCAGTTATGCAAGATATTTTATGCTCTTTTATCCATACCTTTCCAAGAGATGGAAAGTGTGCTACCACACTTGACAGAAAACTATAGGAAATAAATTTATTGCATCTTTGAGGATTTGATTTTAGTATTCCAAAAGAATTTCAAGATTACATGTCTATGGGAAAATAAATTATTTTCTGATTGTAGTTCTTCTTCTACAATCCAATTAGATGAGAATTATTTCCAAAAGACTGCAACAGACTCATAAAACAATAATAATGTTTGCATTCCTGATCATATTTTAAATCTTTCCCAGGGATCTGAATGCAAATGAATTGTGCTCAATTAATTTCAGTACTATTGCAAAATGTTTCTCAACTTTCACGTGAGCATAAAATGTAACAAAATGGGAGAATCGTTTTAGCAATTATCTGTATAAACTCAAGGTTACTAGAAGTAAAACTCACCTCTCTGTGAGCTGAAAGGAAGGTGTACTGTATATACCATTTTGATAGATGCTATTTATCCCTTCCTACAGCACCACTAAGTGTCAGAAACAAGGTAGATCCTAAAGCTAGTGCATTGTATATAGTTCATAGTGTATTGTCTGTGAGTTCAATTCCCCATAGAGGATTGGAATCCCATAGAACAACATCTAGCTATATATGTCTCAAGAGTCCCTAATAGGATGAAGCCAGTCATGTACAGTCTCCTCTGGTTATTATAGGAGAAACTCAGTGGTTCACCATTCCTTCTTTTGTTGCAGCCCTCTAGAATTATATATTTCCTTTTGGTAGTATTCCAAAGACAATGGGTTTTCAAGCGTTGGAACTGAAACTTCAAGAATTCACATCCAGATCTGGAGACCACTAGGCTAGGAAAGGCTACTGCATATTACATTTATTTCACATTACAGGTAGTCATTTCAATCAAAGGATGCTAAGTTTGTGTGCTGAAAGTTTTCATTTTTTTCAAAGAACCCATGTATCAAGAGAATACCTAGTAAATGTAACAAAGCATAAAATCATGAGAGAGAGAGAGAGAGAGAGAGAGAGAGAGAGAGAGAGAGAGAGAGAGAGAGAGAGAGAAATTAAGTTAGCCAAGTAATGCTTGGAAACTACCAAACAATCCAAACTGCTACACAAGATAGTCATGTAAAGGAGACACGAACTATGTGGGTAGGAGGAAATAGCAGGACAAAAAATGAAGACATAGGTAAACTTTGGTACCAATGGCAATGGAATGTTCATAATATAACCAATTGTGATACAAGTGTGTGTGTGTGTGTATATATATAAACATTCCCCTCTCACCCCTATTGGTGGTACGTGTCTTCCTCAGTCTCGGGTCCTCTACCTGGGAGTTTGAGAGTTCTGCACAGTATCTTAGCTGTTCCTAGCACTGCACTCTTCTGGACAGAGACTTCCGATGTTCCTGGGATCTGTTGGAGCCACTCTTCCAGCTTAGGAGTCACGGCCCCGAGTGCTCCTACCACCACTGGGACAACTTTGGCCTTTACTTTCCACGTCTTCTCTATTTCCTCCTTCAGGCCCTGTTACTTCTTCAGCTTCTCATGCTCCTTCTTCCTGATGTTGCTGTCACTTGGCACTGCTACATCTAACACTACTGCTGTCTTCTGGTCTTTGTCTACTACCATGATGTCTGGTTGATTGGCCAGTACCTGCCTGTCCATCTGGATCTGGAAGTCCCACAGGATCTTAGCCCTATTATTCTCCATGACTTTCTTGGAATCTCCCATCTGGACCTGGGAGGGTCTAGCCCATACACTGTGCAGATGTTCCTGTATACAATGCCAGCTACTTGGTTGTGCCGTTCAGTACATGCTGTTCCTGCCTGCATCTTACACCCTGCCACTATGTTTTGGACTGTCTCTGAGGCCTCTTTACCCAATCTGCACCTTGAGTCCTATCTAGTGTGGTAGATCCCTGCTTCTATGGATCTGGTGCTTAGTGCCTGTTCTTGTGCTGCTATGATCAGCGCCTCAGTGCTGTCTTTTAGTCCGGCCCTTTCCAGCCAGTGATAGGATTTCCCAAAGTCAGCCACCTCAGCTGTCTGTCGATGGTACATCCCATGCAGGGGCTTGTCTTGCCATGGTATTTCCTCCACTTGAACTTCCTCCCATGTCTGCTGCTGCCTCAGGCATTCTCTCAGCAGCTCATCTTTGGGTGCCATCTTACTGATGTACTCCTGGATACTCCGGGTTTCATCCACCGCAGATGAGCTCCAGCAATGCTCTAGATATCTTTTCTCTTGTTTGATCTCCCTCCGTAAACCACAGGGAGTGACAGGATCCTCAAGAGGGGAGAGGTCACATAAGTGCAATCCAATCTAAAGCCTCAGCTGCCCCTTTATTCCAGGCAGCAACCAAGGCTTCGGGTGGACCATGCAGCAGAGCAGCAGGAACAACCCCAGCTCCCTCTGGAACCCCTCCCGGTCCATTAGTCACTGGAGGCGGGGGAAGGGGACTAATCTAATATGTCAAGATTCTCTGCGGTGGATCATGGCACCAGAGAATCCCATGGTAATCAGTGTGTGATCTGACCATGACAAAGGGGACACCAAAATTTCCCCCAGTTGCAGATCACATAACCACTACTCTGACAGGAACACCAGATCCAGTGTGTGACCACTGTCCCAAGTTGGGCTCTGGATGAGCTGGGATAGGACGTCATGATAGCCATGAACTCCTAAACCACCTCAGACCTCACTCCCAGGGAAGGTGGATTGAAATCACCCAAGACCATAAGTTTGGGGAACTGTACCACCAGCCCCACAACAGCTTCTAGCAGCTCAGGAAGGGAAGTTGCTACGCAGCAGGGTGGCTGGTACAGTAACAACATCTGTTATGTGTTGACTATGCTCGTGGGCCCAAGTTCAGGAACAGGGTCTCACATCCTGTTCCTGTGGGGTGGCGCCCTTGAAAACCGTAAGAGATTCCTGGATGACAATTGCTACACCTTCACCCCTGCCCCAGTTTTTCAATTGGTGCTGAACTCAAAACCCAGCTGGGCGCATCTCCAAGAGGGGCACCCAGGCTTCTGGGCCTATCCATGTCTCAGTAATACATGCCAGGTCAGCCCTCTCATCCATGATCAAGTTGTACATGAGGGAGGCCTTATATTAGAGAAATTAGTCCTCTCTCTCTCCCTCTCTCCCTCCCTCTCTCTCTCTCTCCCTCTCTTTCTCTCCCCCCCACCCCATTATAATAATTAAGACACTTGGGTAATGACTTCACGAGTTTTTCTAAGACTTTTTTTTTTAATCCATTCTACAGTAGCTTTTTTATACTATCAATAGAGACAGATTTTTTTTTTTAATCTTTGGGGGAATGGCAAGAAAAATTAGATGAAATCTCATGGAAATGCAGCACAGTATAAAATCTTACATTGCTGTAAGATTGCTTTAGAAAGACAATCAGGAAAAAGAAAGAAATCTGCATGAATAAATATGGATAAAAATGGTGAGTCATTCACTTATTTTTATTTTGAATTATCCATTATTTCTCCCTTTCTTCCTTTACATATTCATAAGTCCTTCCCTTTCCTTTGCAATTACACTTCCAATAAAATATAGACTATAATACAAGTGTTAGCTGCCTATAGATAAATGATTCATCAGGAATATTTATTTAAAGAGAGAGATGGGAATAAACAGTGCTAGAACTTAATACATCTTAAATTAATCAAGTGACAACAAAGAAAGGAATTCCTTTCCCTCAATTTCTCACCCCCTCCTTCAGTTATTGTACAAACATTCTTCACTTATTCAGGTTGATGGCTGTGATTTGGCTGAGTATGAAGGTTTATCATGGCTCCATGTAATTTTATTTCAAGTTCTTTTCCTTTAATATGCCCTCATTTTCACTTTTTCTTAAAATCTAGGGCTGTATCAAGATTTAAATTGGAGTCTTTGAAAACATTTTCATTCACTTTCTAAACAAAATGACCATATAGATAGAGTTCTTAACTCAGATTAGGTTGTCAGATAGAATTGAAGGTTCTAATTTGAAGTCATTCTTCACAATCCTTATTTTGTGTAGAACAAGGTAGAGATGAGAAGGTCATTCAAATGATTAAAAAAAAAAAAAGCCATAATCGGAATCCTGTACTTCTTTGAGGGACATTCATTAAGAAACTTTAAAATGATGGCTTAAAAAATAATGAAACAAAAGCAGTTATATCCATCCATATTTGCCAAAATAATTACATGTGGCTAATCCCAACACAAATAAGATATTTCTATAACAATTGATGAAAGAGTTTAGCAGAGATGGTAATATTGAGTCTGGCTGAATTTACAAAGCTCCAATACATAATTCTAGATCTTTTCCTGTAAAAAAGTCAAAATCTGTTGTATGAATGTAAAAAATGTGTGAATTATGGTACCTTGAATTCATTTCAACAAGTACCAGTAGCATATAAACCTGCCTGAACTGTGCCAGTCAAAGATGAAGAAACTGAAAAAAAGAGAAAGAGAAAGGGAGGGAGGGAGGGAGGGAGAGATAGAAACCTCAGTTAAGTCAGAATTAACTTGTGACTTGATTAAAAAAAAATCTGCTTGCTTTAGGGTCCCAGTTCTGATGAAATTAGCCTTAGAAAATGCTATTTAAAAAAACAATGCCCAAGACTATAAAATAATGCCATTAGGCTTGACAGTGAACTGTAAAAGTCATCACGCTGAACTTTAAGCAAATACAACTACATAATGCTATTGCTGAGAATATTTTATTTAATTTGGAGAACCAGGTTTTAATATAATTTTCACTATAAATGTTGATCCAGTACTCTCCAAATCACTCCAAACATTATTGAATAGGAAATATTTTAACAATTCTTTTTTTTTTCCCTTTCTTTTCTAGGGGTGCAATTATTAAGAATGGATAATGACACATCTGAGTTTCTTCTCTGGGAATTCTCAAAAATTTGGGAGCTACACATTACGCACATAGTTTTACTACTAATGTTTTATTTGATGACGGTAACAGGGAACCTTCTGCTCATCTCTGCTGTTATTTCTGACCACCACCTTCATACCCCCATGTACTTCTTCTTGATGAATTTAGCCATGCAAGACATTGGTTCAGTTTCAGTTACTATCCCCAAAGCTGTTTTTAATTCTCTGATGAAGATAAGGACTATTTCTCATTCTGGATGTGTTGCCCAAGTCCTGTTCCTCTTGTCTTTCCTGAGCTGTGATGTTTTTCTCCTTACTGTCATGGCCTATGACCGGTATGTTGCCATTTGTAATCCTTTACGATATGAAATGATAATGAACAGGAAGGCCTGCACCAAAATAGTTGGCAGTGTATGGACTGCCAGCCTTCTCCATGCTTCAATACACACTACTGTCACTTTTATTATTCCTTTCTGCTCTAATATTATCAACCAGTTCTTCTGTGAAATCCCATATTTACTTAACATTGCCTGCTCTGGTTTATATGTAAGTGAAATTGGAGTTATTGTCTTCAGTGCTACATTAGCAATTGGTTGTTTTACCTTTGTCATTTTCACTTATGTGCATGTCTTCTCTGCTGTACTGCGAATTCCTTCTGTTCAGGGACGGAGAAAGGCCTTCTCTACTTGCTTACCACACATCATTGTCTTCTCCCTATTTGTGGTTACTTCTTGTTTTGCTTACCTAAAGCCTATAGCTGACTGTCCATCACATCTTGACTTCATAATAACAATAACTTATTCCATTATTCCATCTTTGTTGAATCCATTAGTCTACAGCCTGAGAAACAAAGATATCAAAGTTGCTCTTTTTAGACTTTTTGGTCAGAAGTTATTGTTTTTTTAAGGAGAATGGGCTGTGCATCTACCTATTTTTGAGTTTCAACAGGAAAGTAAGAAAGCAAACATAGGGCATAAATACATAGGTAGCCATCTCCCAGTTTCCAATACATTACCTTAAGTTGGAAAGTTTGTTTTATTCATTTATGGGATTGGACTCATCTCAGGCTCATCTAACAATATTCAATTATGGTTCACAGAGACAGCCCTGACTTATGGTGAATATGTTGATCTGTGCAATTTTCCTGGCAAATGTCCTGTGCCTGACCCATTTTGTTCTTTTTCCTCCCTCTTGCAGAGCAGAGCAATTGCCTAA
>NW_028277118.1:62500-69661 GCF_059951505.1 Python bivittatus
TATAAGGTTCAATCTCGCCGCTTAATCCACTTTTCTTCACTTTTAAAAATCTCTTTAAGTTACTTAAGGTGTTCTCTAAGAATAGTTGAATAGTAAAAGTCCATCTCACCCAGTTGACACCCCTCTCTTCCTTCTTCCTTTGGAGCTGTCCCGACTTTCGCAGCCATTTTTGGCTGCCTCTCCTCCGCCGGTTTCAAGAGCTTCTCCCGGGATCAATCTGGGACTTGCGGCGTCCCTGAGATCCGCGGGATGCGCCCTTTGCGATCGCCATCTCTCCGGGACGGCTTAGGTCCATCGGGACCGTCCGGGGGAGGAGATATCGGCTGCGATCCTGGGAGTCCAGGATTGCCCGCCGTATCGCCACGACGCCAGCTCCGCCCTCTCCAACCAATCAGCATTCTTAACTCCCTTTTGCTGTTTCCAAAAATTAAGATTTTTCTTTTTAATCTTTAAACTTACTTAAATCTTCTTTCTTCCAGGATAGAAGGAAATTCTCCCGATGTACAGAAACTTGCCTTTCAGAAGGTTTTTAATTTCCAAGTAAATCATTAATAAGCCATTTCTGATGGTAATTAAAAGAGGAAGTAAAAGCAAATCTAGGGTCTTTTTGGAGGCTCTGAGCTGTGGCTTGGGCTCAGTGTTTCCCGCAACTCCCAGAGTGCTCAACCTGCTGCAGTTATCTAAAAAGCTTTCAGATTAACATGTGTTTGAAAGCTCAGTTAATGTATCAGGCCCTTATTCATGAGAAACTGAAATATCATATATCCTATCCCATCCCATCCCATCCCATCCCATCCCATCCCATCCCATCCCATCCCATCCCATCCCATCCCATCCCATCCCATCCCATCCTCTCCTCTCCTCTCCTCTCCTCTCCTCTCCTCTCCTCTCCTCTCCTCTCCTCTCCTCTCCTCTCCTCTCCTCTCCTCTCCTCTCCTCTCCTCTCCTCTCCTCTCCTCTCCTATCCTATCCTATCCTATCCTATCCTATCCTATTATTATAATGTGGTCTACATGGGGCTGCCTTTGAGGACCACCCACAAGCTTCAACTGGTCCAGAATGCAGTGGCAGAGGCAGTGATGGGCTTGCCTCGTGAGCCACACTTGTTGCCAGTTTGGATCCAGGAGTGATTCAAGGTGTTGGTCACTCCCTCTAAAGCCTTACATGGCATAGGGCCTGATACCTGAACTGACATGTGACTCAGCTGAGTTGTAGTGCTCTTTGGTCTGAAGTGTACAGAACAGAGCACTGTGGTATGGTCAATTTAAGCAGCTAGTTATTTGAGGTGTCAGCACTGTTACCATTGTGGATGGTAACAAAAGGAACACAGCAGAAACATACTGAAGTCTAAGGAGCAATGCAGGGCCAGAACAATGTAGTGTGTTCTTGCTTGTGAGTGGAGTGGCATTGCTTATCTGGATTTGGGGCAGGAAGACCAAAGCAAGGTGGAATGTATCAGGGTCACTTGTACTGTTCGGCATTACTTCCCAATGATTTCCAGCCTTTCTAAATCTTGATCAACCTTGGTATTGCTTTACCTTTGCCGTTAAATAAGGAAGTCATATCTGAAAAATAAGGATGTAAAGACAGTGTGCATGTTCAAAGAGATGGGCTGTGATCACACAGTTTGAAGTTGTCATCTTGGTGTTTTACATGCACACACACTCATGCACACACATACAATAACACCTGGGTGAGATCCATTCATTTGAGGATGGATTCTCAGCAGCAAATGCAATAAAAAAACAGAAGATCTAATTTTTCTGGGTTTAGGCCACAGAAAAACCTACTAAGTTTGCTCATGATTTTAGAAAGAAAAGCAGAACTATAGTACACTTGAACTTGATTTTAAAGAGGCAAACAATTCATTGAACAGCTATAACACAAATTTAGATCAAATGTTCAGTTTAGATCAGTGTTGCTCAAACCTGGCAACTTTAAGATGTGTGGACTTCAACTCCCAGAATTCTCCAGCCAGCCAAGTTTGAGAAACACTGATTTAGATAAACATAATTATATTGTCAAGAGAGTTCTTTAGCATTAAAAGTATAATCACTAAAATAAAAGACAAACAAATTTTTGCAATTGAAAAATAGCTTTTTAATGTTCTAAGTAAGAAGAGATGACTTTTCCTGCCTCCTACTGTGGTGTTCATTAATATTTCATTGGGAATTGCCTGTTACGTGGTAAAGGTCAGTAAGAGAAATGAGCAATGAACATGAACAATGATGATCAGAACAAGGCCCATGACTTCAGCCCACTTCAGAGCATATTACTAAAGTTAATTTTGCCAGTTAGATCTAGCCCTGATGAATAATGAAGAAAATGTTTGTTTTAATCATATATGGTTCTGGTTTAATGTTTCTTCATTTGAAGTAGAAGAAATAAGAGTCCTTGAAGCATGATTCTATCCTATATCTACATGCACACACAGAGACAAAATATGAGAACCCCATATATGAGTGTGTGTGTGAGAGAGAGAGAGATTGTTTAGTTCTTATTTTTAACATTTTTGACATTTTTGTTTCTTTTTTATTTCTATGTAATTAAATAAAAATAAATTAAAGAAACAATGGCAACATTTTTATTTAAAGATGCAGAGATGTGAAGTCTATGGTACAGAACTAGGGAAGATAAAATTCCTACCTTAACTTTAGGTGGAAGCTCATTAAATTTCTTCATAATTCAGGGAACCAGAAGGGGAGGGGGGAAACAGTACATTGGACATACAACAGGATCTGTACTTTATAGAAGACGAAGAAAGCATTTTTAGAATTATTTCCAGTTACTTTATCAGCAGTGTTTATATCTTTGTGTGTATGTGTATTCTGAGAAGCATAGAGTGAGTTGTATAAACTCTGCCTTTGAACATATGCCTCTAAGGGAAGAGAAAGGGGGACCTAAAGAGAGTTGTCAATAACATATACCATGTTGCTGTCCAACTGCCACTCCCATAAGGATGTATTGGGGAAATTGCAGGGAATATTTCAGTCAGTTTCCTATGGACACAATAATACAGTTTTGAAAATTATCCTGCTAAAGACATATTTGTACATACAGGAACCAGGCTTCCTTTGAATTTATAAGCCTTTACTTCTGTTGATGCCAGATATAATCCCCAGAATTTTCACTTCTACTGGAATTTCTCTCATAAAAATATATCTTTACACTACAGATTGTACTGTATAGAAAATACATAGCTGACATTAAACTCAGCTTTTTAAAAAAAACTCAGACCATAAATGTGAAAAACATACAGAGAACAATTAAAGGATGAGGTAAAAGCCTCTGAATAACAGATTATCAGGTAACAGAAACAAAGTGGACCAAGTTTTTAAAAAACGAAGAACCATTTCTAATCAGCTCTGATGGACTCTTGGGAACTGAAGATGTTTCTAAGAAGTCAAAGCAGACATGATGAAACTTGCTTCAGATGCAGCGAATCCTTCAAATCCCACATTGATTGGAGGAAGCAGCATGAATAATGTGACAATTTTCAAAGGAAGAATAACAATGCTTCAGTGAACAGAAAGGCATGTGCTGAATTACCTAAAGCAACACTGAACTGGAATTGCAAATATCCTTGAGTGAAATTTACAAGGAAAGTAAGTAAATATCTTCATTTATTATCTTTATGTATTTATTATCTGAGACTTTAACCATTCATCTTTTATTTGTTGTATCTTTCCAAGTATTCTGCTAAATAATAAAGTCAAGTCCTATTCATAATAATGGCCTAGGTGTGTGGTAACTTGCAAAATGCTTTTTCTACACACCACTGCATCACAATATAATGGAGCTGGTCAGTACAATGAACAAGATTGTTGCTACTGTCCCATCAGATTTTATGACTGCATTGCACACCAGATCAATGGCCGCAGAGGTGGCTGCTTCTTGGTCTAAGAAATACCTATAACATTTGATAAATTACATAATTTGGCAGCTTTTAAGTACATTGTTCCTAAAATAAGAATCTCTGTTTACATGTATCATATCATACTTACAGTTACAGGTAACGTTGAACTATTAAAATGCATCTTTTGTAAATTGTTGCGGTACAAGGTAAGATTACTACCAGGAAACTATGCTGGTCAAAAACCGAAATAAAATTCCTGAATGATTGCATGAATGCAGTGAGAATGGATTACTTAAGAAACTTGCGTGGTAAGTAGGAGACAACTATGAACAGCTGATGAATAAATATGGACTGAATATAAAGTGGAGAGACTAGTAGATGTGCGTTGGTATGGAGACAATGAATGAAGATCGAATTGCCAAACGAATGAAGAAGATGTGAATGGGCAAGAGAATGGTGAACAAGCAGAAAGTTGTGGCTGGATGGAACTGATGAGATCCTCAAAAATAGAGAGGTGAGAAGCTTAACTAAAACAAGCAACAACAATAAAGACAGTGTAAAAACGATGTGTAATGGAAGTAGCAATTGTTTATAAGGTTAAAAATATAAGAAGTATAGTGAATCTAAGTTCAGTGAGATTTCCTTTTTTTTTTTCCCTCTCATGCCTTAGTTTATTTTGCTGACTACTTCTCATTCTTCTTCTGTGCTTTGCATAACACAACATAACACTGTTTACCAAGAATGGGAATAGCAAGATTGCTATGCATGTACATATGTAGATTTAATACATGCCAACTGATCTTTGAAACTCTCAGTTATGCAGAATATTGTGGTATATAACTGTTTGTCCATCAATGTCAAAAGAAAAACTTCTGGTCTTAATTGTATCTTAATCTTTAAAATCCTCTGAATCATTTTCTCTATTTGAATCCAAAATTTTCTAGCTTTTTTACATGTCCACCAAGCATGATAAAATGTCCCTTCTTGTTGTTCACATTTCCAACATAAATTTGAGATGCCTTTATACATTCTAGACAATTTCTCTAATGACATATACCTATGGTACATTAGTTTATAAAAAATCTCTTTATAATTATAACAGAGTGTAAATTTCAACCCTTTCAACCACATATTTTCCCATTATTCCATCTGTATATTATAACCAAAAATGTTAACCCACTTTATCATACTTTCTTTCACTTCTTCTTCTTCTGTTTCAAATTTCAATAAACGTTTATGCAATTTATCAATTACATGTTCATCATTTGTACACAATTCTATTTAAATAAGAAAAACATTGACATGTTACCCAGATATTTTACTTTCTTCTCTATCTTAAAAGTCATTTTATTCATCAATTCTGTTTGAACTATTTTCATATTTTTTGTGAACATCTTCATCTTCTGTTTATTAATCTTGAAACCTGTTAATGCAACAATTTCTTTTATTTTGCCCATTAATATTTCCATTTCCTTTAAAGGATCTTTGGGTTTTAAGGGCTGATAGGAATAGACTAATTTGATTTTTGTGGTGCTGCTACATTTCAGATGTTCACCAAGTAGGTACTGTGAGCCAATAAAAGAACAAATGGACAAGTGGAAAAATTGCCCAACTTAATTCTTCTATCATGGTGATGAAATGGTGATTTCTTTCAGTGTCAAACTTGGACTAATATTTTATTTATATGTACTATATATGATATTTAAATATTATTTATATATAATATCTAAATATTTTTAAGATATTTAAGATATTTTTAATATTAAAAAACACATTAGTCAACTGTCAACTTGTTCAGAAATCTCCCTTATGAAAACATTATAGCCAAATAAATTGACAGAGTGGAAATTTCTAGTGACTGAAATACTGTTCATTTATCAAGAAGATAAAACTGATTTAAACATCAACCTTTCTCCTAGCCTGGATTTTTCATCTCATTAGTCAACATAAATTAAATTTTTCAGTGTAAGTACTTTGCATTAACAGAGCAATCAATTTCTACTAATCCCTTTTGCTGTTCTTCCCACAGAGAGCACAGAATGCCAAATCTTACATCTAACTCTGGGTTCCTACTTCTGGAATTTTCTCAAGTTCAAGAGTTACAGATCTTACACTTCTCCCTAATTTCTAGCCGTATACCTGATCACCCTGCTGGGGAATCTTTTTCACCATCATTTTGATTACTCCTTGACCATCATCTGCACACACCAATGTACTTCTTCTTAATGAACTTAGCAATGATTGATATAGGTTCCATTTCAGCTATTGTACCCAGATCCATGCTGAATTCACTCATGAACAAGAGTTCTTCATTTCTTATTCTGAATGTGCCATTCAAGTTTTTCCTTTTCTTTTTCTTTGATTCATCTGAAATCTTTCTCTTAACAGTAATGGCATATGACCGTCATGTTGCTATTTGCAATCCATTACAATATGAAGCAATAATGAACAATGGAGCCTGCATTGAAATGGCAGTCATTGTGTGGGTAGCCTGGTTTTCTTCATGGCATATTGCACACCAGTGGCACATTTTCAACAACTTTCTGTTCCAATAAAGTTGACCAATTTTTCTGTGAAATCCCCAAGCTACTGAAACTTTCTTGCTCCTTGACCTATACCTAGTGGAAGCTGTACTTCTCGTAGTGAGTTCTAGCCCTAGGGATGGGATGCTGTATCTTCATCATTACAAGTTATGTATGGATCTTCAGAGCTGTACTTCAAATCCCTTCTGTACAGGGACACGGCAAAAGGCCCTCTCCATGTGCCTTCCACACCTCATTGTTGTCTCGCTGCTCGTTTGCATTGCTGTTTTTGTTTATGCCAGACCTCCCAGCAATAGTTCATCTGATTTAGACTTAGCTCTTGCCATGATGTATGTGATTATTCCTCCTATGATGAATCCATTCATCTACAGCATTAGAAAAATAAAGGAATTTCAGAATGCCTTGTGTAAGTTCTTAAATCGTAGGTAACGTTTCGACATTCTTTCTAGGTTTATTCCAAAATTATTGGGAATGTAGGTTTTTTTTCCCAAAACAGACCTCCTCCCTGCATTATATGTATATTTCATAGTTTGTTTTGAAAGATAATAACTATGTGTTTGTAGGTATAGTCAGTGTATTCTGGACACTAATAAAACTCAATATTAATTCTACTTAATCTGCAAAATGAGAAAAAAGAAAGGAGAATGGAATGGGAGGAGGAGAGGGAGGGGAGGGGAATGGAATGGAATGGAATGGAATGGAAGGGAAGGGAAGGGAAGGGAAGAGAAGAGAAGAGAAGAGAAGAGAAGAGAAGAGAAGAGA